>NW_028327117.1:0-140378 GCF_027475165.1 Benincasa hispida
CTTTCATTGACAATAATGATATGATATTTTAATAATTGACCTTCTAAACAAGTCAAAAATGACGTAAGTTACATATCTAGTGCATCGGTTTCAAAAGATACGATAAGAACATTGATTTCATGATACTCAGATGTCACATGCAGAACACGACATCATACTTTAATAGAATATGTTTAATTAGATCTCCAGGAGTGACATCGATAAAAATAGTAACTCGAAAAGCTAACAACTCAAAGCATTCACACTCTTAAAAGTTAAAACAAATATTCTTACTCATGAATATTTATGGAAAGTAAAAATTTAGTCTCTTGATCTTTAGTATGTAACAATTTATGGTGGGTTTGGGGCGAAGACTATCCTAAGATTATAATAACTACTAAAGTAAATACTATTTTGTATTCCCCAATTAATTACAGTCAACATTATTTCTAAACCCTCATTTACTATAGTATTTACTATTTGTTATGGCTTTTACTATTTAACATTTATATCTTTTTATTCATTGCTACAGTGTTTACTATTTCCTTCTCAAATTAAAATAGTTTACACTTCAAACACATAATATTATAACCCAAACTAATATAATCTATACCCCAAACACAAACTATTATAACTTAACTATAAAACCTAGAACTATAATAATCAACTCTTTGCCTCAAACGCCCCTTAGTCTATGCACTTTTAAATACATAACGATTGTTCAAGATACAGATAACATCATTACAAATTTCAAAATACAAGTACCAAATTATTATAAAACTAAAAATATAGAGACAAAATCATGAGGTGTTTTCAAATAAAGGAAAATGAACCAACTTATTTATAAATATAACAAAACGTTACTATCTATCAATGATAGATTGCGAGATTGATGTCCATCGTGATCTGTCGTCCATTGATATATGTCTATCGCGATCTATCACTGATAGACAGTAATATTTTGTTATACTAAAAATATTTTCAAGAGTTTTACCATTTAAAACAATTACCCTTAAGTTCATTACCCACTAAAATTTAGCAATTAAATTATTACTTTCATAAAATTCACTATCGTTTAATTGAGATAAAATCCTGCCTCGAAATTCACGAAAGGAAAGAAATCATATTACAAATCTCGATACATTTCATCACTAAAGAAGAGAAGATATTTTTAACCTTTGGTACTCATAGCCTTAAAATTATAAAAGATTAATGGCAATAAGAACAGAAGAAAAAGAGAAAAAGAAAAAAAGATTTTAAAATAATGATAATTTTTTCACATAAAAACAAAGAAAAGAAAAAGCAACAGTTCAACCAATTGTCTCAAATATCAATACAAACTTAACCGTAATTCCCATTTCACACCTAATATAATATATAAATATATATTTTTGGCATAATAAATAATAATAAAGTTCTTTTTTAGTCAAAATGACAACTCATAATGATATAGTAATATTTAAGTTTGGGTTAATTGCTATATAACTACCCCTACTATTCCAGATTTTCCTTTTGACAACTCATCTTCATTCACCAATCACAATTCCAATGTTGACTGACAAAAATATGAATTTTTATTTCGAAAATAAATTGTTTAAATTTTTTTTTTTTTTTTATAACTTTGTAGGGTTTGAATTTTGTATAGCTTTTGTGATATATTCTATTTCTTTTTCTTTTTCTTTTTTTTTTTCAAGTAAGGTTTGGTAGATTTAATGATTTCTCTAAAGGAGTTTAATTAGATAGGCTACACAACTTTTGCTTATAATTAAACATGAAATTTAGGTTTTGGTTAATAATTAGTTTGTTTTGTAGTTTGGACTTTGAAAATTGTGTTTGTTTTCTCCTAATCTTTTTACAGTAATTTTCATCCATCCTTAAGAAAAATTTGCATTCATAGCCAACTTTGTGTAGCTTACTTTATCATCCGACTATAATTTGCCAAAATGAACATAGCTTCAACTGGCAAAGTGTTTGTATTATTATCCTCAAAGTGAGAGATTCGACTCCCCTACAACATATATTGTAAAAAAAAAAAAAACCATAGTTTGTCACACGATCAACTCTTTTCATATATACATATATATACACTTGGGTGCATCCCGTGTTGTACTCATTTTTGTACAACTCATTCGAGTATCATACTGATACAACTTTTCTAATCATATGGTAAACTATGATTGGACTATTGGGTGGCTACAGAAAGATAAGTGGAATGCAGAATGCAGTAGTGTATTTTTCATCTTTAATAACCATTAGTTACTAAAGGACAAAAATGCCCCTAGTCATTCATTTACCAAGAGAATAGAAAAACTAAGAAAAATAAAAATAAAAATAAAAAGTTTATTCTCAAAAAATGACAAAAATGCCTCAAGACATATCTCAAGGAACGAGCCACCAAAGTTTAAGATATGCTAAAGAAACTCATCAAGAAGAATCAAGAACTTGAACTCGATCTTCTGATGCATCAATTGCATCAAGATCGTCATATTTCCCAACTCACCAATGGGAACTACTCGCATTGTTCTGGATGGTCGGAGAGAGGATAAGAAACTGCCGAAAATGAATCGAGTATCATCAACAGGTTCATCGTCTTCCTCCTCCTCCTACTGAATTTGTTCCTTCTAACTCTCATCTGCTTGAAATATGGAGCAATGAGATGGATCTGGTTGATAATGGAAGGAATTTTATGGATCAATGGTTTATTGATATGGTGATGAATTCGAATGACAAAATTGGGGGAAGTAGTAGCAATATGGCAGGGGAGTTAGGGTTTGTTCAATCGGAAGTGAATATGGGCGATTTGATGAGTGGAGGAAATTCAATGGTTGGAATCGGCGATTTGTTCTGGATGGTCGGAGGGCGGAACGGAAACGATTATTGTTGAAGGAGATGGAGATGAGAACATTTTGTTATCGGAGTGGAATTTTGGGGAAATGACAATTCTGGAATGAGTGAGATTGAGAAGTTTGTGAACGATATTAATGGCGTTGGTGTTGAGGCTATTGTTAGTCATATGGATTTCACTCACCAAGTGGTTTTTGGAATCGGTGGTGACCGATGGGGACCCTATGGGGAGTCTGTTTTCCGATGGCTGCTACTACGACGACGTTGGTGGTGTAGAGATTGATGTAAATGATGATGCAGAGATGTTGCTTCAAGGATTGTTTGAAATTGGAATAAGCTGCAACAATGGAAATGGAAATGGAAATGGAAATGAGAATCAAAATAATGAAGGTGCAGACATTGAAGATGATCATTTGCTTATTCTTAATTAAGCTCTAAATAATGGAGGAATTTGGGAGTTACTCCAATTTTCTCTCTCTATATACATATATATAAAAATATTATGATGGTATGAATTAGGATCTAGTGTCTAAAGAAAATATAATAATGTGTTAGTTTCTTATGAGTAGTTAAAATCTAGTTCTCTTTTTTAAGTGTGGATTAATCGAAATATTTGGAGTAGTCTACTTAAGCATTTTCTAGAGATTAAAAAAAAGTATGATCATCATGGCTAATGATCACTATTTTAGTATTTGTCCAGATAATTCTGTATCAAGTTTGTCTAAGTTAATTGAGTGAAGTTTAAATTATCTCTTTTTTATAAGAATTTAAATATCAGATTTTTCATATATTATTGATATATACTTATTTAGTGAATTCAAAAATTCGATTTTCGATCTCTCCCAATTTTTTTATAATATCTGGAATGGTGGAATAGAACATCTAGCTTCGAATTCATGAACTAGGTTTATTTTAATAAAATTATAAATGTTTCTATTGTTGTTGTTATTATTATTGTTGTTGTTGTTGTTGTTGTTGTTGTTGTTGTTGTTGTTGTTGTTGTTGTTGTTGTTGTTGTAACTCCCACAATGGTCTCGCATGCATGCAATTACAGAAGATGGTGAAACGTGAGTACATGAGGGTGGCAATATTTTGGATAATTATTCTTCTTTTGGCTTATTCTTGGAATTTGAGGAATATTCTTTTTAAATAATAATGGGTATTTGAATCATAGAACAAATGTGAAATCTAATAATAAAGATATTATTAAAAAATAGAATGACTGATTTTTTAAATTAATCTCATTTTAAGGTATATCTCGTCTTGTTTTGGGAGTAAAGAGAGACAATGATGATACGAAGCAAAATTTAGTAATTATTTGAGAATATTTGTTGGTTACTCGTGTGTTATTTTTACTGTCTATTAATATAAAATATATTATTAATAATTACAATTATGTCATACGTTTGATTGATAACGAACGATATGGTATTTCAATAATTGACATTCTAAACAAGTCAAAAATGACAACTTACGTATCTAATACGTTGGTTTTGAATGACATGATAAGATCATTGTTTTTGTAATATTCAAAAGACACGTGCACAACGAGACATCATATTATTATAGAATATGTCTAGTCAGAGTCTCCACACGCGACATCTATAAAAATAGTAACCCTAAAAAGCAACGACTTAAACCATCTAAACTTAAAAACATGAAGGTTGAAAAAACATATTTAGTCATTAAATTTTGAAGACTAACGATTTAGGTCCCGTTTAATAACTATTGGGTTTTTTAAAATTAAGGCTATAAATTTTTTTGCTTTGTTATTTGTTTTTTTACTAATATTTTTAAAGTAAGGCTATTAATAGTTGATTAATCGATAAATTTATGAAAATTCAATAAACTTATCATTAACTTTAAAATTTATACATTTTTTACATAGACGAAAATTATATATACATATATTTATTTTAGTTTTATTTGCTTTCATTATTTTTTGGATAGTTTTTTTCTCTAAAAGCTCCTGAAAATAGTTGTTTTTAGCACTTTAGAAAAAGATTCATTATATAAATTGAAATTGAGATATTAATTTTAATTCAATATATGCAAATAATTAAATTAAATTTTTATATATGTCTAATAAGAGCATAGCTCGACTGGCATAATATTCATACTTAAAACCTTGTGGTTTGAGGTTCGATTCCCCCACCCACACTTTAATTACAATACCTCTTCAAAAAAAAAATTTACATATGAATATTTTGCTTCTTTCTAGAATAAAATTTTAAATAAATTATCCGAAACCCGATGAACGTCAATCCAAATATTTCATTTTAGGTTGGGTTGAGTTCACTTTTTAATAAAATTTATTTGGGTTGATGATATTTACAATCCGAACAATTGGGTTTGATAAGTCATGCAACCCAACCCAACCTACAAAAACCTTAGTTTCGACTACTTCACCCAGCTAGTCTGTCAGTCTACTAAAAAACATACCATGCCAAAAGTAATAAACAAAAATGCTTGTCTATTGAAATGGATTTTGTTTTTCTAATATATATATATTTTAAAGATTATGAAAAACTAATGAAGATTAAGACAAACTAATTTAAAGCAGTGAAACAAACTATGGTTTAACTTTAATAAGTTCAGATATGATTCTAACACCAAACATTTAATAACAATAAATGTCTTTTCTAAACCAGCCACAACTCTAAATTCTCCTCCATTTTCCACTCTTAGTTTTTGTTTTTGTTTTTTTTTTTTTCCTTTTTACTTGTTTACTTTGTATAAATCTACAACCACCAAAAAAAAAAAAAAAAATCAATTTATATTTTCTTTTTTAAAATTAATTTTATTTAATATATGATTTGAGTTTGGTAGTATTTTGGTCCACAAGTTTTCCAACTTGACATTTTAACCTTTATTTTAATTTTTTTATATATTTTTTTGGCCTCATTTGTCTTTATTTGTTCAAGTGCACACACATACATACATACATACATACATACATACATACATACACACACATATATATACACACACCTATACATATATACATACATATACACACATACACACACACACACATATATATAACTTCTCCTTTTAATTTTCAGATGGAAAGTGAACAAAATGCTATATTAAACTCTAATAGCTCGAAAAATCAAAAGTATAATTTATCTTTTTTTTTATATATAAATAAGTGTATTTGATATTGTTGAATGATATTCACTCAACGCCATGTAGAGGTAAAAAGATTCAAAACATTGGCTTCTTTACCGATAGTAGGTGTCCTAACTAGGTGAGCTATTCACATGTTTAACAGATGTTCATGGGATAGAGGTGGAGGCAAGGATAAGCTTCCCTAGTTTTGTCTCCATTCTCTAATTTATTTTTCATTTCACGAAAGTTTTCGTTTAATTCAATAGATTTCTCGTGAAAAATTTATGGAAATCGTGTTTTTCGCAAAGAATTGCTGGCCATTCAGTTTTGTTAATAAAAAAAAATTCAATGAAAATGTTTTGGGTTTTTTTTTTTCCATGAAAAATCTCTATTTAAATGCTTAATTTCCAATAAAAAAAACATGAACATTGTAAAAGAAACCAAATAACACTAAGCATATCAAATTAGTTGGTCTCATAACATTTTTTTTTCTTTTTATGTATTATAAAATGGTGAAAACATTATTGTCAATAGAAAGTTATCAAATATATTGTAAATAAATCAATATATGGCGAAACTAGCGGTAGAATACAATACTATAGGATTAGGAATTTCTACAAATTAATTGGCTAGGGTTAAAATAGATTTATTTTATCAAATAATATATAATTTAAAAAATAATGTATTTGTAGTTTTAGCATATAATTCAGCATATGTTCTTTTTATTATTATTATTATTATTATTAAGCATATGAATATCATATTTGAACATGACAGTTTTTGTGGCTTCTCATAATTTATTATTTTGTATTTTTATAAATTTTAGTTGATATAAATATAAAAAAAATCTTTGGTTTTTTTTTTTTTTTTTAATATTCAACATCTGAAAGGTGAGATTTTGACATTTTGGTTGGAATTATATATATATATATATATATAATAAAATTAAATTATAGCAAAATAAATTAAATTATGTCAATTTTGTTGAGTAAGAAACTTTATATTTTATTTTATGTTATAACGAATTGGTCTCAAAGTTTATTATGCTGAGATAATATACCGATTCATTAGTGTCATTGTTAATATCCATTCATATATTATATTTATAAATCTATCCTATATATGAAAAAAATGTTATTAGGAGAAATTCTTTACCTATACATTTTGCCTTTATATTTTTAGTAAATTTGTGAAAATTAAAGATTTAAATAGGTATAATTTAAGGGATGTAAAATGAAAATTTCTGAAAAAATGGATTAAAGACAACATGATCTCACATGTTTCTTGAATAGCTTGCCTCACGCACATATGTATAGATTTAAAAATCTTCCACGTGGTCTGTCGTGCATGCAATTCCGAAAACCGGTGAGATTGTGAGAGTTGTATTGTAACATTTTGGATTTAATTATGCTTCTTTTGACTTATTCTTCAAAAGAATTTGAGGAATATTATTTTTAAATAATAATATGGGTAATTTGAAATTATCATATATATATATATATAAGAGAAAAAGAAAATGTAATAATAGATTATAAAAAAATTAAAAAAAAATAATAATTGTTTCACATAAAAACAAAGGAAAGAAAAAAGCAACGTTCATCAACCAATTGTCTAAAATACCAATGCAAACTATCTCAAATATCAATGCAAACTGCTTATGTAACCGTAATTCTCATTTCACACCTAATATAGTATATAAATATATATTTTTGGCATAATAAATAATAATAAAGTTTTTTTTTTAGTCAAAATGACAACTAAGAATGATAAAGTAATATTTAATTTTGGGTTAATTGCTATATAACTACCCCTACTATTCTAGGATTTCCTTTTGACAACTCATTTTAACATTCACTAATCTAAATTCGAATGTTGACCGACAAAAATATAAATTTTTATTACGAAAATAAATTGTTTAAAGTTCATTTTTTTTCATAACTTTGTAGGGTATGAATTTTTATTCTATTTCTTTCTTCTTTTTTTTTTTCAAGTAAGGTTTGGTAGATTTAGTGATTTCTCTAAAGGTGTTTAATTATATAGGCTACACAACTTTTGCTTATAATTAAACATCAAATTTAGGTTTTGGTTAATAATTTGTTTGTTTTGGATTTTGGGCTTTGGAAATTGCATTTGTTTTCTCCAAATCTTTTTACAGTAATTGGGCCTAAAGATCACGCTTAAGTCCAATTAATTAAGCCCAAAGGCCAGACACAAGTCCAATTAAATTAGGCCCAAAGGTTAGGCCCAAACCCATGAAGCCCATTAGGGAGCTCTATAAATTGAGAAGCTCCCTCATTTGCAAAGGTCAGCATTTCTACATTTCGAGAGCCAGAGATAATTCATCAACACCCAGTAAAGACCTACAACTACACTCCAGCAAGCAGCATGTTCGTAACTCCAACTGGGTCAAATTACTATTTTACCCTTGGGTTACCTCTGACTCCTTAAGTACCAGTGCTCCGCTAATGAACAACACTCATCTACTTAATCTCAAAGAGGTAATAAGTGAATTACATCTTGTATTATTATGTTCCCAACTCCCCACTCGGTCTCATCCCAAAATGATAGGCATATTGGGTTAGCGAACTGGCCACCCTCACCCATGTAAATCAAATGACAATCCCTCACAAAAAGGAGTTCATAATATACTAAGGATTAAGACTAAGTCGCCTGGGTCAACTTTCCCTAATTTCTTTACGATGATTTTCATCTATCTTATAAAATATACAGATTCATGGTTAACTTTCTAAAACAATTTTTTAAAAAAGAAATAAACTTTTTTTTTTTGTTTTAAAGTAGATAACAAAAATAAAGAAATAAATAAGTGGAAGTAGCGTTTCATTTGATTTTCAACATCTAAGAATTCAATAAATAAATAAATAACTAAAACCCTTTTTTCATACCAATTTGATTTTGGATCTTTCATTTTTTACAATTAAGATTAGTAAACATTCTTCTACATATTAATTTCTTTTTTTTTTTGTTATTTAACTTCAAAAAAAAAAAAAAGAAAACTAAGTCGATTAGAAAAAGAAAAAAGATTAAGACCTACCAATTTAATTTATAATTTTTTTAAAAAATTAAATTCAATAAATACTTTTCTACCCATTGATTTTATTTTTTTGTTATTTAAATTTAAAAAATGGTTGTTTTCAAATATATAAAAATAAATTAAAATATTTACAAAATATAGAAAAATTTTAAAACTATCAATGATAGATGCTGATAGACTTCTATCTGTGTCTATCAGTGACATTGATAGATTCATCTATCAATGTCACTGATAGACACTGATAAATGTCAACCAGTATCTATCAGCAATTTTGTTCCATCTCGTAAATACTTTCAACAATTTTACAATTTGAAATAATTTTCTTTTAAAAAAAAGCTAAGCCAATTTTGTAAAAATTTGTTAAGGTTTAAAAGGGTAAAGGTTATTGAGAATGAGAGAAAATATATGCATGTAAGAAACAACTAAATTAGAGGAAATAAATAAATAATAAAAAATAGGGTAAAGTCAATAGATTATGAAAATGTATATGAATGAATATGATCGGTTTGTTAAGACCCATAATCAAATCAAGGAGTTAGAGAATTAGAATGATTTGAATTATTTTTTTTAAAAGTGTTTAATGTTTAAGAAAAAATAATTTTTATTAGGTGTAAAAGCATGTTTTAAGACTTTTTTTTTCCTCACTTATTTGTTTTTATGATGAAGTTTGAGAAAGTTAAAATCATCTTTGAGATAAATTTTTGAAATAGAAGAAAAATGAGTTTGGTGAACATGACTCAACAGCATAAAAATTCTATTTTTTTTTTTTTTAAATTTTAGAGTTGAAGATTAGAGTCCTCCACTCCACATATTATAATTATTTAAATGATTTTATAAAATTATTTTTTGTGATGAGTCATTTTAATGTTTTCATCTTAAAAAGTAATCAAATGTGATTTTGAATTATTGGCATTTAGTTTTAAAATTGGTTTTATAATCTTCACATCACTCCAAAAAAAATCTAAGAAATTAGTATTTTTTTCACGTTCTTCTTGGTCAATCACTTGACCGAAAAATCAATCTTCATTGACTAGAAATTATTAAGGCAAATGATAACTATTTACATTTTATGTTAAATTTTGATTTTTAAGAATTAAACTTACAGAACTACTTTTATTCATTGATTTCTTTGTTTGCTTTATTTACTTTTTAGTATTGTTTTAAGAAATCAAGTAAAATTTTAAAAATTAAAACAGAAATATATATTTTTTAAAATAATTTTGTTAACAATTCAAATATTTTGTTGTTGTTGGAAAAAACAAAAACTATGATAAAGAAATTTGAAGAAAACGAGTCTAACTTTTAAAAAATTAAATAGTTATCGAACGAGGTCTAAATAACTGTGGGCTTTACCTATATACACCATTACCAAACAATCACTATTTTAAAACATACGTAATTTCGAACATTCTAAAATTTCTTCCAAACGTATTCATTAGAAAATATTCCTAATTTGTCACCAAATATAAACTTGCCGATAGTTGGGAGAAAGTGAATCTATTGAAAATAAATTTAAAAAAATGGTCTATTAATTTTAATATAATTATGTAGATAAAACATCAATTACCATTTTTAAAATCGATTATGGATAATCTAGACCCTACCATTGTCTAACGAAAAGGGTAAAATAAAAAAATAAAAAAGCAAAGAAAGAGAAGATAAGGATGTGTTGGAAGTTGAAGATAAGATTAGAGAGCATAAAATTCACAAAAGAGAAGAGTATTTGAACAAAGGTAATATTGTTTTTTTCTAATTCAGTTACAAATGGTGGGCCCACTATGGTAAAAACAAATTAAGTGTCCCTTTCATTGGGTATTGTTTGTCTTGTTACAACACTAGGGTCGTGATTAAACCATGGGGATATAAATGTTACAAGTTTTACTTTATGAATTCTTTATTTTAATGTTTAAACACACACACACACACACCTATATATATATTGGTCTAAGTTATTTTCTTAATCTTTGGATTTTCGAACTCTATGATTTTAAGGTCCGATGGATGGATGACCTAAAATTGAAGTGAAAATACGATTGTATGTCTTATTTTTCAAAATTAGGGGTTTTTGACATTTTGCTTACATCATATTCGTGTGAAATGACAAAATTCCGAAATCGTCAAATTTGTGACCAATTAAGAGTTGGCATGTGTCTCAAATTAAAATTGAGGATAAATTCTGTGTTTTCGTCGCAGACGTTGATTGAGTAAAATTAATTTCGACCAATTTGACGTTATAATTTGGACGTTGGGCACCCAAATATGGGCTTAAGATGGGCCTAAAATGTAAAAATAGGCCTAAGCCCAGTTAATTGGGCCTAAAGACCAGGCTTAAGTCCAATTAAATTACTTCCAAAAGTCAGACCCATGGCCAATCAAGGCCAGGCCCAAGCCCATGAAGCCCATCAAGGAGCTCTATTAGAAGATCCCCTCATTCACAAAGGTCAGCATTTATAGCACAGAGAGAATTCATCAACACTTCACTATAGACCCACAGCTGCAGTCTTCTCATTATAGATATATTTCTATGTCAATGGATATAGACTAATACTAGCAAGATATATTTCTGTGTCCATGAATATAGTACCAATTCTAACAAGTAGTCCTTTACGTGTGTTTGTAACTCCAACTAGGTCAAATTACCGTTTTAACCTTCGGTGTGTCAATGAGAGGGTAGAGTCCTTTGTTCAAGTTCTAGAGACACCACTTGAGGGAACACTCATCTACTTACCCTCAAAGAGGGAAGGAGTGAATTCTATCTTGTACTATTATGTTCCCAACTCCCCACTCTGTTTTATTATCCCCAAAATAGTAGGCATATTGGGTCAGCGAATTGGCCACCTTCACCCACGCAAAACAGAGGAAAATTCCTCGTGAACAAGAGTTCATAATATACTCAGGATTAAGACTAAGTCGCCTAAGTCAACTTTCTCTAATTTCTTTACGATGATTTTCATCTATCTTATAAAATATACGGATTCATAGTCAACTTTCTGAAACATTTTTTTTAAAAAAGAAATAAACTTTTATTTTTTTGATTTTAAAGTAGATAACAAAATTAAAGAAAGAAATAAGTGGAAGTAGCATTTCATTTGATTTTAAAAATCTAAGAATTTAATAAATAAATAAATAAAATTTTTTATACCAATTTGATTTTGGATCTTTCATTTTTTACAGTTAAGCTTAGTAAACATTCTTCTATATATTAATTTCTTTGTTTTGTTATTTAACTTCAAAAAGAAAAAAAAACTAAGCCAATTTTAAAAAAGAAATAAATGAAAGTAGTATTCTTAAGATTTGATTTTCAAAATCTAAAAAGTAAAAAAAAAAAAAAGAAAAGAAAAGAAAAA
Organism: Benincasa hispida; assembly: GCF_027475165.1. NCBI lineage: Eukaryota > Viridiplantae > Streptophyta > Magnoliopsida > Cucurbitales > Cucurbitaceae > Benincasa > Benincasa hispida. The sequence goes on from NW_028327117.1 coordinate 12,334, forward strand.
ATATTAAGACCTACCAATTTAATTTATAATTTTCGATTTTTAAAATTAAATTTAATAAACACTTTTCTACCCATTGATTTCTTTTTTTTTTAATTTAAAAAATGGTTATTTTCGAATATAGAAAAATAAATAAAAATGTTTACAAAATATAGCAAATTTTAGATCTATCAATGATAGACACTGATATATTTCTATTAGTATCTATCAGCATGATAGTTCTACCATCGTTCTAAATTTTTGTATCCATCTTTACTAAAATTTTGTTCCAAATAATTTTACTATTTGAAATAATTTTCTTTTTAAAAAAAACTAAGCAAAATTTTGAAAAATAATAAATGGTTTTTTAAAAATTTGTTATGGTTGAAAAAGGTATAGGGTATTGAGAATGAGAGGAAATACATGCATGTAAGAAACAACTAAATTAGAGGAAATAAATAAATAATAAAAAGTAGGGCAAAGTCAATAGATTATGAAAATACATATGAATGAATATGATCAATTTGTTAAGACCCATAATCAAATCAAGGAGTTAAAGAATTAGAATGATTTGAATTTTTTTTTTAAAGTGTTTATTATTTAAGAAAAAAATAATTTTCATTAGGTGTTAAAGCACGTTTTAAGACTTTTTTCCTCACTTATTTGTTTTTATGATGAAGTTTGAGAAAGCTAAAATAATGTTTGAGATAAATTTTTGTTGAGTTAGAAACTTTATATTTTATTTTTTGTTATAATGAATGGGTCTCAAAGTTTGTTATGCCTAGAAGATATATTGATTCATTAGTGTCGTGTTAATATCCATTCATATATTACATTTATAAATTTATCCTATATATGAAAAAAAATGTTATTAGGAGAAACTCTTTACCTATACATATTGCCTTTATATTTTTAGTAAATTTATGTGTTACACTTTACCTATGGGAGTCAACTTTTCACGTGTAGTTGTTCATTTAAAGAATAATGAAGGAGACGTTTCAAATCTTCACAAAACATATTTTTTTTATAAAAAGAATTTAGGTCGAATAAGTACCATTGGTGCAAACTCTCTGAGATGGAATGCCATAATAAAATTTGTTAAATTGTCTAACTTTTAAAAATCAATGATAATTATTAAAACAAACTATATCATATTTATTTATTGCATGCCAAACAAAAACCAATTTTTCTTTTTAAATTAGAAAAGAAAACACTAAATTAAACTCTAAACAAAAATTATATCAATTTAAATCCTAAACTTCCGTAGATATATCAATTTTACACCCTTCATTACGTTCTTTCTAGGCAAATATCGTGTGATACATATAATTTTATCAACAAAACTCCTAAACTTTCATAAACAAATCAATTTAGACTCTCATCTAAAACTTCTTTTGAAAAGTGTCCATACATCAAGTTTAATCATCTATTTTATTAATTCAACATCTCGAAAAGTCTACACACGTATAATAATGATGCATCGACAATTTTCAAATGTAATCTTAATAAAGAGTTAAATAATTGATTCACTTATAATAATTTAAAAGATAAATTTTTTTAAAAAAATTATATAATTCTTACAATATTTTTTAAATCAAATCTAAAAAGAGACGATTAATCGGTAAATTTATAAAATTCAAGATTTAAATAGGTATAATTTAAGGGATGTAAAATGAAAATTTCTCAAAAATGGATTATAGACAACATGATTTCACATTTTTCTTGAATAGCTAGCCTCACGCACATATGTATAGATTTAAAAATCTTCCACGTGGTCTGTCATGCATACATTTCCGGAAACCGGTGAGACGTGAGACTGTGAGAGTTGTAATATTTTGGATTTAATTATTCTTCTTTTGGCTTATTCTTCAAAAGAATTTGAGGATTATTCTTTTTAAATAATAATATGGATAATTTGAAATTATCATATATATAAATATATATTTACTAAATCTGTGGATTGATGATGTTTTACTTTATTTGAAAGAGAAAATAATGGTATGAAACAAAATTTAATAATTATTAAGAAAAAAAATTAACGATTATCTATGTATTATCCTTACTATGTTTATTAATATTGAAATATATCATAAATAGTTGATCATATGTATTACTTCCATTGACAATAATGATATGATATTTTCATAATTGACCTTCTAATAAAGTCAAAAATGACATAAATTACATATCTAGTACGTTAGTTCTGAAAGATACGATAAGAATGTTGATTTCATGATATTCAGATGTCACATGCAGAACACGACATCATACTATAATAGAATATGTTTAATCAGATTTCCAGAAGTGACATCAATAAAAATAGAAACTTTAAAATCTAACAACTCAAAGCATTCACACTCTTAAAAGTTAAAATAAATATTCTTAAAAGTAATAAATATTCTTAAAAGTTAAAAAATAAATATATTTTTTTTAAACTTTGTATGGTTTGAATATTTATAGCTTTTGTGATATATTCTATTTCTTTTTCTTTTTTTTTTTTACAAGTAAGGTTTGGTAGATTTAATGATTTCTCTAAAGGAGTTTAATTATATAGGGTACACAAATTTTGCTTATAATTAAACATCAAATTTAGGTTTTGGTTATTAATTAGTTTGTTTTGGATTTTGGGCTTTGAAAATTGTGTTTGTTTTCTCCTAATCTTTTTACAGTAATTTTCATTTATCCTAAAGAAAAATTTACATTCATAGCCAACTTTGTGTAGCTCACTCTATCATCCAACTATAGTTTGCCAAAATGAACATAGCTTCAACTGGCATAGTGTTTGTATTATTATCCTCAAAGTGAGAGATTCGACTCCCCTGCCCCACATATTGTCAAAAAAAAAAAAATCATAGTTTGTCACACGATCAACTCTTCTCATATATACATATATACAAACTTGGATGCATCCCGTGTTGTACTCATTTTTGTAAAACTCACTCGAGTATCAACGTGTGCATGGAGATAAGTATAGTGTTGTGGCTGCACTCAAATATTACTCATATAATTGAATTATTTATTTTCTATGGTGAAGTAAGAATAATAAAAAGGATGTGGTTTAGGATGTATACATTTTTGTATAGTTCATCGGTTTGTGATGTGACAAACTTTTTTTCCCAATATATATTTTTTATTTTTTTATTTTTTTGTTATGTGATTTTGGAATGATGAAATAGGATAAATGCAATCCATTGAACCTAAATATGACTTTCCATGAAATAAAATATAATGAGCAATACTTGGTGATTAATATTTGGATGTATCCTATTTCTATGCATCTTACTTTCATCACACATAATAAGAATTAAAATATTTAAATAAAGATATAAAAAGAATTTATCACGTAACAAATTATGATAAGATAATTTCGTGGATGCACAAAGATAGATATAGACCCAGATATATCTGAGTAATTTTCATACTGATACAACTTTTCTAATCATATGGTAAACTGTGATTGGACTATTGGGTCAGAAAGATAGGTGGAATGCAGGATGCAGTGGGGTATTTTTCATCTTTAATTACCACTAGTTACTAAAGGACAAAAATGCCTCTAGTAATTTGTTTACCAAGAGAATAAAAAAACTTAGAAAAAGATAAATAAAAATAAAAAGTTTAACCCCAGGGCTTATAAATAAACTCCATTGTTGCACCTTAAAATCAGAGTCCAGAAAGAACAAGAAGAACAAGAAAGACAGAGAGAGCCTCGATGACGAAGAAGAAAGTGAAGTTGGTTTTGATTGCAAGCGATAATGCAAGAAAAGCCAGTTTCAAGAAACGAAGGCTCAGATTGTTAAAGAAAGTAAATGAACTCACCACTCTCTGCGGTGTTTTCTCCTTTGTCGTCGTCAATGGCCCCGACGAGGACCATCTTATCATTTGGCCATCTCTCTCTGTCGCTCAACACCTCTACCATCGCTTTCTCAGCCTTCCGGAAGTCGAACGCCAGAAGAAAATGACGAATGAAGAGACATATCTTAAGGAATGCACCACTAAAGCTCAAGATATGCTAAAGAAACTCATCAAGAAGAATCAAGAACTCGAACTCGATCTTCTGATGCATCAATTGCATCAAGGTCATCACATTTCCCAACTCACCAATGGGGAATTGCTCGCATTGTTCTGGATGGTCGGAGAGAGAATAAGAGACTGCCAAAAACGAATCGAGTATCATCAACAGGTTCATCGTCTTCCTCCTCCTCCTACCGAATTTGTTCCTTCTAACTCTCATCTGCTTGAAATAGGGAGCAATGAGATGGATCTTGTTGATAATGGAAGGAATTTGATGGATCAATGGTTTATTGATATGGTGATGAATTCGAATGATAAAATTGGGGGAAATAGTAGCAATATGGAAGGGGAGTTAGGGTTTGTTCAATCGGAAGTGAATATGGGCGATTTGATGAATAGAGAAAATTTGATGGTGGGAATCAGCGAATTAGGCGGAACGGAAACGATTATTGTTGAAGGAGATGGCGATGAGAACATTTTGTTATCGGAGTGGAATTTTGGGGTAAATGACAATTCTGGAATGTGTGAGATTGAGAAGCTTGTGAACGACATTAATGGCGTTGGTGTTGAGGCTACTGTTAGTCATATGGATTTCAGTCACCAAATGGGTTTTGGAATCGGTGGTGACGTCAATGGTGGAGACCCTATGGGGAGTCTGTACTTCGATGCCTGCTACTACGGCGACAGTGGTGGTGTAAGGATTGATGTGAATGATGATGTATAGATGTTGCTTCAAGGATTGTTTGAAAGTGAAATAAGCTGCAGCAATGGAAATGGAAATGGAAATGAAATTCAACATGGAAATGGAAATGAGAATCAGAATAATGAAGGTGAAGACGTTGAAGATGATCTTCTTCTGAATTAAGTTCAAAATAATGGAGGAATTTGAGGGTTACTCCAATTTTCTCTCTCTCTATATATAAAAATATTATGATGGTATGAATTATGATCTAGTGTCTAAAGAAAATAGAATAATGTGTTAGTTTCTTATGAGTAGTTAAAATCTAGTTCTCTTTTTTAAGTGTGGATTAATTGAAATATTTGAGTAGTCTACTTAAGCATTTTTTAGAGATTAAAAAAAAATATATGATCATCATGGCTAATGATCACTATTTTAGTATTTGTCCAGATAATTCTGTATCAAGTTTGTCTAAGTTAATTGAGTGAAGTTTAAATTGTCTCTTTTTATAAGAATTTAAATATCTGATTTTTCATATATTATTGATATATACTTATTTAGTGAATTCGAAAATTCGATTTTCAATCTCGCGCAATTTTTTTTATAATATTTGGAATGGAAGAATAGAACGGCTTCGAATGCATGAACTAGGTTTATTTTAATAAAATTATAAATGTTTTTATTATTATTATTATTATTATTATTATAACTCCCACAATGGTCTCGCATGCATGTAATTATAGAAGATGGTGAAACGTGAGTACATGAGGGTGGCAATATTTTGGATAATTATTCTCTTTTGGCTTATTCTTGGAATTTAAGGAATATTCTTTTTAAATAATAATGGGTATATTTTTTTTAGGAATAATAATGGGTATTTGAACCATAGAACATATTTGAAATCTTATAAACATATTATTAAAAAATGAGAATGACTGATATTTTAAATTAATCTCATTTTGAGGTATATCTCGTCTTGTTCTGGGAGTAAAGAGAGACAATAATGATACGAAACAAAATTTAGTAATTATTTGAGAATATTTGTTGGTTAGCCATGTGTTATTTTTACTATGTCTATTAATATTAAAATATATTATTAATAATTACAATTATGTATTACGTTTGATTGATAACGAACGATATGGTATTTCAATAATTGAAAATCTAAACAAGTCAAAAATGACGTAACTTACGTATCTAGTACGTTGGTTTTGAATGACATGATAAGATCATTGATTTTGTGGTATTCAAATGACGCGTGCACAACGAGACATCATATTATTATAGAATATGTCAGGTTAGAGTCTTCACATGCGACATCAATAAAAATAGTAACCCTAAAAAGCAACGACTTAAACCATCTAAACTTAAAAACATAAAGGTTGAAAAAACAGTTTTAGTCATTAACTTTTAACGATTTAGGTCGCGTTTAGTAACTATTTGATTTTCTAAAATTAAGCCTATAATTTTATTTTATTTTTTTTGCCTTTGTTTTTTACTTTTTACTAATATTTTTAAAAATCAAGCCAAGTTTTGAAAACTAAAAAAAATCATTTTTAATTTTTTTTAATTTGACTAATAATTCAACTCTTTACCTAAGAAATATGCAAACAATTGTAACAAAGAAATTACGAAGAATTAGGCTTAATTTTTAAAAATAACAAATAAAATGGTTACCAAATGAAGTATTAGTCTCTTTTGATTTTAATATATAACAAACACTTATTTTTATATTTTTAATTTTGCAACAATTTAGTCCATATACACTTTCAAATTTTTAACAATTGTACAGGGCAGAGACTACATTATGACAAATGTTAAAATACATATACTAAATTGTTACATAATAAAATTGATGACTAAGACCTCATTTGATAATCATTTAGTTTTTTAAAAAAAATTAAGCCTATAGTTCTTCCACCTCTAACTTTTTAATTTGTTATCTACTTTTTACTTGTGTTTTCAAAAATCAAGCTGAATTTTGAAAATTAAAATAATAGTTTTAAAAGCTTGTTTTTCTTTTTAGAACTATGCTAAAAAATCAATTTTTGTACTTGAGAAAGATGCAAATGATTGTAAGAAATTAAGATGAAATATGTTAATTGTCAAAAAACCAAAACCAAAAAACAAAACGATTACCAAATGAGACCTAATTTATTAAAAATAAAAAATATAGAGAGAGAGATGTTGAGGCTTAGTTTGGAGTTGTAGCTTCTAAAATAATTTCTCGTGATTGTAGTTCTAAAAAACAATTGTAAAATGAAGAAAATTAGTAGTATTTGTTCAATTTTAATTTTGAACATGAAAAAGTATGTTAAATTTTTTGGATAAATAATAGTAAATTGTCGTGATGGATAATAATGCCTAAATTAAATAGACCTATTTTCAAAATTTATATTTTATTAAATTATTTAGGAAGCATTTAGGACAAGGGTTATCATCAAAATATAATAACCACCTCTTGCTACAAGAAAACTAATTCAAAACCTCCAATTAACTACAATCATCACTATTTCAAAACCCCCATTTGCTACAGTATTTACTATTTACTACAACTTTTACTATTTTACATTCATCATTTTTTTTATTATTTGCTACAATATTTACTATTTCCTTCTCAAACTAAAATAGTTTACATCTCAGACACATACTATTATAACCTAAACTAAAATAATCTATACCCAAAGACAAACTATCATAATCCAACTATAACAATCTATAACTATAATAACTAGTTTATTGTCCCAAACGCCTCTTAGATGTTATATCATATATGTTGAAAACTTAAATTTATATATTCTCTGAATTTATTCAAAGAAAAAATATAAGATTATTTTTTAAATATAGGAGAAATATGTGCTATTATGTAAAGAAAAAAATGATAGCATTGCACTAACCAATTTAAAATTTTAGGATATAGATATTCACTACATAAGGAATATACTAAATATACAAAATAAATCTTAATCTATAAATAATAATATTGAAATTTTGCTTAAAATTTGGTCATAAACAAATTTTTAAAACGATGAGAACAAATCAGTCTTTTGAAGAGTGTCCATGCATAAACAAACCAATTTAGACTCTCAACTAAAACTTCTTTTGAAGAGTGTCCATGCATCAAGTTTAATCATCTATTTTATTAATTCAACATCTCGAAAAGCCTATACACCTATAAGAATAAAATGCATCGACAATTTAAAACGGAATTATATAATTTTTACAATATTTTTCAAACCAAATCTTAAAAAATATGATTAATCGATAAATTTATGAAAGTTCAAGATTTAAATAGGTATAATTTAAAATGAAAATTTCTCCAAAATAGATTAAAGACAATATGATCTCACATGTTTCATGAATAGCCCTGACACACATATGTATAGATTTAAAAATCTTCCACGTGGCCTATCATGCATGCAATTCCGGAAACTGGTGAGACGTGAAACTGTGAGAGTTGTATTGTAATATTTTGGATTTAATTATTCTTCTTTTGGCTTATTCTTCAAAAGTATTTGAGGAATATTCTTTTTAAATAATATTATGGATAATTTGAAATTATCATATATATAAATATATATATTAAATCTGTAGATTGATGTTGTTTTACTTTATTTGAAAGAGAAAATAATTTAATAATTATTAAGAAAAAATTAATGATTATCTGTATATTATCCTTACAATCTTTATTAATATTGATAAATAGTTGATCATATGTAATACTTTCATTGACAATAATGATATGATATTTTAATAATTGACCTTCTAAACAAGTCAAAAATGACGTAAGTTACATATCTAGTGCGTCGGTTTCAAAAGATACGATAAGAACATTGATTTCATGATATTCAGATGTCACATGCAGAACACGACATCATAGAATATGTTTAATTAGATCTCCAGAAGTGACATCGATAAAAATAGTAACCTGAAAAGCTAACAACTCAAAGCATTCACACTCTTAAAAGTTAAAACAAATATTCTTAATCATGAATATTTATGGAAAGTAAAAATTTAGTCTCTTGATCTTTAGTATGTAACAATTTATAGTGTGTTTGGGGCGAAGACTATCCTAAGATTATAATAACTACTAAAGTAAATACTATTTTGTATTCCCCAATTAGTTACAGTCAATATTATTTCTAAACCCTCATTTTCTATAGTATTTACTATTTATTATGGCTTTTACTATTTCACATTCATAGCTTTTTATTCATTGCTACAGTGTTTACTATTTCTTTCACAAATTAAAATAGTTTACACTTCAAACACATACTATTATAAATCAAGCTAATATAATCTATACCCCAAACACAAACTATTATAACTTAACTATAATAACCTAGGACTATAATAATCAACTCTTTGCCCCAAACGCCCCTTAGTCTATACACTTTTAAATACATAACGATTGTTCAAGATACAGATGACATCATTACAAATTTCAAAATACAAGTACTAAATTATTATAAAACAAAAAATATAGAGACAAAATCATGAGGTGTTTTCAAATAAAGGAAAATGAACCAACTTATTTACAAATATAACAACTCGTTACTATCTATCAGTGATAGATCACGAGATTGATGTCCATCGTGATCTGTCGTCCATTGATAGATGTCTATCGCGATCTATCACTGATAGACAGTAATATTTTGTTATACTAAAAATATTTTCAAGAGTTTTACCATTTAAAACAATTACCCTTAAATACATTACCCACTAAAATTTAGCAATTAAATTATTACTTTCATAATATTCACTATCGTTTAATTGAGATAAAATACCTGCCTCGAAATTCACGAAAGGAAAGAAATCATATTACAAATCTCGGTACATTTCATCACTAAAGAAGAGAAGATATTTTAACCTTTGGTACTCATAGCCTTAAAATTATAAAAGATTAATGGCAATAAGAACAAAAGAAAAAGAGAAAAAGAAAATGTAATAATAGATAATAAAAAAATTTAAAAATAATGATAATTTTTTCACATAAAAACAAAGAAAAGAAAAAAGCAATAGTTCAACCAATTGTCTCAAATATCAATGCAAACTTAACCGTAATTCCCATTTCACACCTAATATAATATATAAATATATATTTTTGGCATAATAAATAATAATAAAGTTCGTTTTTAGTCAAAATGACAACTCATAATGATATAGTAATATTTAATTTTGGGTTAATTGCTATATAACTACCCCTACTATTCCAGATTTACCTTTTGACAACTCATCTTCATTCACCAATCACAATTCCAATGTTGACTGACAAAAATATGAATTTTTATTTCGAAAATAAATTGTATAAATTTCTTTCTTTTTTTCTTTTTTTTTTATAACTTTGTAGGGTTTGAATTTTGTATAGCTTTTGTGATATATTCTATTTATTTTTCTTTTTCTTTTTTTTTTTTTCAAGTAAGGTTTGGTAGATTTCATGATTTGTCTAAAGGAGTTTAATTATATAGGCTACACAAATTTTGCTTATAATTAAACATGAAATTTAGGTTTTGGTTAATAATTAGTTTGTTTTGGATTTTGGGCTTTGAAAATTGTGTTTGTTTTCTTCTAATCTTTTTACAGTACTTTTCATCCATCCTTAAGAAAAATTTGCATCCATAGCCAACTTTGTGTAGCTCACTTTATCGTCTGACTATAATTTGTCAAAATGAACATAGCTTCAACTTGCAAAGTGTTTGTATTATTATCCTCAAAGTGAGAGATTCGACTCCCCTACCCCACATATTGTCAAAAAAAAAAAAAAAATAGTTTGTCACACGATCAACTCTTCTCATATATACATATATACAAACTTGGGTGCATCCCGTGTTGTACTCATTTTTGTAAAACTCACTCAAGTATCAACGTGTGCATGGAGATGAGTATAGTCTTGTGGCTGCACTCAAATATTACTCATATATCTATATTGAATTATTTATTTTCTATGATGAAGTAAGACTAATAAAAAGGATGTGGTTTAGGATGTATACATTTTTGTATGGTTCATCGGTTTGTGATGTGACAAACTTTTTTTTCCCAAAATATATTTTTGATTTTTTTTGTTTTGTGATTTTGAAATGTTGAAATAGGATAAATGCAATCCATTGAACCTAAATATGACTTTCCATGAAATAAAACATAATGAGCAATACTTGGTGATTAATATTTGGATGTATCCTATTTCTATGCATCTCACTTTCATCGCACACAATAAGAATTAAAATATTTAAATAAAGATATAAAAAGAATTTATCACGTAACAAATTATGATAAGATAATTTGGTGGAAGCACAAAGATAGATATAGACCCAGAAATATCTGAATAATTTTCATACTGATACAACTTTTCTAATCATATGGTAAACTGTGATTGGACTATTGGGTGGCTACAGAAAGATAGGTGGAGTGCAGGATGCAGTGGGGTATTTTTCATCTTTAATTACCACTTGTTACTAAAGGACAAAAATGCCCCTAGTAATTCGTTTACCAAGAGAATAAAAAAACTTAGAAAAAGAAAAATAAAAATAAAAAGTTTAACCCCAAGGCTTATAAATAAACTCCATTGTTGCACCTTAAAATCAGAGTCCAGAAAGAACAAGAAGAACAAGAAAGACAGAGAGAGCCTCGATGACGAGGAAGAAAGTGAAGTTGGTTTGGATTGCAAGCGATAATGCAAGAAAATCCAGTTTCAAGAAACGAAGGCTCAGATTGTTAAAGAAAGTAAATGAACTCACCAATCTCTGCGGCGTTTTCTCCTTTGCCGTCGTCAATGGCCCCGACGAGGACCATCCCGTCATGTTGTTTTACTTTATTTGAAAGAGAGAATAATTTAATAATTATTAAGAAAAAATTAATGATTATCTGTATATTATCCTTCTATGTTTATTAATATTGATAAATAGTTGATCATATGTAATACTTTCATTGACAATAATGATATGATATTTTAATAATTGACCTTCTAAACAAGTCAAAAATGACGTAAGTTACATATCTAGTGCGTCGGTTTCAAAAGATACGATAAGAACATTGATTTCATGATATTCAGATGTCACATGCAGAACACGACATCATAGAATATGTTTAATTAGATCTCCAGAAGTGACATCGATAAAAATAGTAACCTGAAAAGCTAACAACTCAAAGCATTCACACTCTTAAAAGTTAAAACAAATATTCTTAATCATGAATATTTATGGAAAGTAAAAATTTAGTCTCTTGATCTTTAGTATGTAACAATTTATAGTGTGTTTGGGGCGAAGACTATCCTAAGATTATAATAACTACTAAAGTAAATACTATTTTGTATTCCCCAATTAGTTACAGTCAATATTATTTCTAAACCCTCATTTTCTATAGTATTTACTATTTATTATGGCTTTTACTATTTCACATTCATAGCTTTTTATTCATTGCTACAGTGTTTACTATTTCTTTCACAAATTAAAATAGTTTACACTTCAAACACATACTATTATAAATCAAGCTAATATAATCTATACCCCAAACACAAACTATTATAACTTAACTATAATAACCTAGGACTATAATAATCAACTCTTTGCCCCAAACGCCCCTTAGTCTATACACTTTTAAATACATAACGATTGTTCAAGATACAGATGACATCATTACAAATTTCAAAATACAAGTACTAAATTATTATAAAACAAAAAATATAGAGACAAAATCATGAGGTGTTTTCAAATAAAGGAAAATGAACCAACTTATTTACAAATATAACAACTCGTTACTATCTATCAGTGATAGATCACGAGATTGATGTCCATCGTGATCTGTCGTCCATTGATAGATGTCTATCGCGATCTATCACTGATAGACAGTAATATTTTGTTATACTAAAAATATTTTCAAGAGTTTTACCATTTAAAACAATTACCCTTAAATACATTACCCACTAAAATTTAGCAATTAAATTATTACTTTCATAATATTCACTATCGTTTAATTGAGATAAAATACCTGCCTCGAAATTCACGAAAGGAAAGAAATCATATTACAAATCTCGGTACATTTCATCACTAAAGAAGAGAAGATATTTTAACCTTTGGTACTCATAGCCTTAAAATTATAAAAGATTAATGGCAATAAGAACAAAAGAAAAAGAGAAAAAGAAAATGTAATAATAGATAATAAAAAAATTTAAAAATAATGATAATTTTTTCACATAAAAACAAAGAAAAGAAAAAAGCAATAGTTCAACCAATTGTCTCAAATATCAATGCAAACTTAACCGTAATTCCCATTTCACACCTAATATAATATATAAATATATATTTTTGGCATAATAAATAATAATAAAGTTCGTTTTTAGTCAAAATGACAACTCATAATGATATAGTAATATTTAATTTTGGGTTAATTGCTATATAACTACCCCTACTATTCCAGATTTACCTTTTGACAACTCATCTTCATTCACCAATCACAATTCCAATGTTGACTGACAAAAATATGAATTTTTATTTCGAAAATAAATTGTTTAAATTTCTTTCTTTTTTTTTTTTTATAACTTTGTAGGGTTTGAATTTTGTATAGCTTTTGTGATATATTCTATTTATTTTTCTTTTTCTTTTTTTTTTTCAAGTAAGGTTTGGTAGATTTCATGATTTGTCTAAAGGAGTTTAATTATATAGGCTACACAAATTTTGCTTATAATTAAACATGAAATTTAGGTTTTGGTTAATAATTAGTTTGTTTTGGATTTTGGGCTTTGAAAATTGTGTTTGTTTTCTTCTAATCTTTTTACAGTACTTTTCATCCATCCTTAAGAAAAATTTGCATCCATAGCCAACTTTGTGTAGCTCACTTTATCGTCTGACTATAATTTGTCAAAATGAACATAGCTTCAACTTGCAAAGTGTTTGTATTATTATCCTCAAAGTGAGAGATTCGACTCCCCTACCCCACATATTGTCAAAAAAAAAAAAAAAAAATAGTTTGTCACACGATCAACTCTTCTCATATATACATATATACAAACTTGGGTGCATCCCGTGTTGTACTCATTTTTGTAAAACTCACTCAAGTATCAACGTGTGCATGGAGATGAGTATAGTCTTGTGGCTGCACTCAAATATTACTCATATATCTATATTGAATTATTTATTTTCTATGATGAAGTAAGACTAATAAAAAGGATGTGGTTTAGGATGTATACATTTTTGTATGGTTCATCGGTTTGTGATGTGACAAACTTTTTTTTCCCAAAATATATTTTTGATTTTTTTTGTTTTGTGATTTTGAAATGTTGAAATAGGATAAATGCAATCCATTGAACCTAAATATGACTTTCCATGAAATAAAACATAATGAGCAATACTTGGTGATTAATATTTGGATGTATCCTATTTCTATGCATCTCACTTTCATCGCACACAATAAGAATTAAAATATTTAAATACAGATATAAAAAGAATTTATCACGTAACAAATTATGATAAGATAATTTGGTGGAAGCACAAAGATAGATATAGACCCAGAAATATCTGAATAATTTTCATACTGATACAACTTTTCTAATCATATGGTAAACTCTGATTGGACTATTGGGTGGCTACAGAAAGATAGGTGGAGTGCAGGATGCAGTGGGGTATTTTTCATCTTTAATTACCACTAGTTACTAAAGGACAAAAATGCCCCTAGTAATTCATTTACCAAGAGAATAAAAAAAAAACTTAGAAAAAGAAAAATAAAAATAAAAAGTTTAACCCCAAGGCTTATAAATAAACTCCATTGTTGCACCTTAAAATCAGAGTCCAGAAAGAACAAGAAGAACAAGAAAGACAGAGAGAGCCTCGATGACGAGGAAGAAAGTGAAGTTGGTTTGGATTGCAAGCGATAATGCAAGAAAAGCTAGTTTCAAGAAACGAAGGCTCGGATTGTTAAAGAAAGTAAGTGAACTCACCACACTCTGCGGCGTTTTCGCCTTTGCCGTCGTCAATGGCCCCGACGAGGACCATCCAGTCATGTTGTTTTACTTTATTTGAAAGAGATAACAATTTAATAATTATTAAGAGAAAATTAATGATTATCTGTATATTATCCTTCTATGTTTATTAATATTGATAAATAGTTGATCATATGTAATACTTTCATTGACAATAATGATATGATATTTTAATAATTGACCTTCTAAACAAGTCAAAAATGACGTAAGTTACATATCTAGTGCGTCGGTTTCAAAAGATACGATAAGAACATTGATTTCATGATATTCAGATGTCACATGCAGAACACGACATCATACTTTAATAGAATATGTTTATTTAGATCACCAGGAGTGACATCGATAAAAATAGTAACCCGAAAAGCTAACAACTCAAAGCATTCACACTCTTAAAAGTTAAAACAAATATTCTTAATCATGAATATTTATGGAAATTAAAAATTTAGTCTCTTGATCTTTAGTATGTAACAATTTATGGTGTGTTTGGGGCGAAGACTATCCTAAGATTATAATAACTACTAAAGTAAATACTATTTTGTATTCCCCAATTCATTACAGTCAACATTATTTCTAAACTCTCATTTGCTATAGTATTTACTATTTGTTATGGCTTTTACTATTTAACATTTATATCTTTTTATTCATTGCTATAGTGTTTACTATTTCCTTCTCAAATTAAAATAGTTTACACTTCAAACACATAATATTATAACCCAAACTAATATAATCTATACCCCAAACACAAACTATTATAACCCAAACTAATATAATCTATACCCCAAACACAAACTATTATAACTTAACTATAATAACCTAGAACTATAATAATCAACTCTTTGCCCCAAATGCCCCTTAGTCTATGCACTTTTAAATACATAACGATTGTGCAAGATACAGATGACATCATTACAAATTTCAAAATACAAGTACCAAATTATTATAAAACTAAAAATATAGAGACAAAATCATGAGGTGTTTTCAAATAAAGGAAAATGAACCAACTTATTTATAAATATAACAAAACGTTACTATCTGTCAATGATAGACTGCGAGATTGATGTCCATCGTGATCTGTCATCCATTGATATATGTCTATCGCGATCTATTTTCAAGAGTTTTACCATTTAAAACAATTACCCTTAAGTTCATTACCCACTAAAATTTAGCAATTAAATTATTACTTTCATAAAATTCACTATCGTTTAATTGAGATAAAACCCTGCCTCCAAATTCACGAAAGGAAAGAAATCATATTACAAATCTCGATACATTTCATCACTAAAGAAGAGAAGATATTTTTAACCTTTGGTACTCATAGCCTTAAAATTATAAAAGATTAATGGCAATAAGAACAAAAGAAAAAGAGAAAAAGAAAAAAAGATTTTAAAATAGTGATAATTTTTTCACATAAAAACAAAGAGAAGAAAAAAGCAACAGTTCAACCAATTGTCTCAAATATCAATGCAAAAACTAATAAAGATTAAGACAAACTAATTTAAAGCAGTGAAACAAACTATGGTTTAACTTTAATAGGTTCAGATATGATTCTAACACCAAACATTTAATAGCAATAAATGTCTTTTCTAAACCAGCCACAACTCTAAATTCTCCTCCATTTTCCACCCTTAGTTTTTGTTTCTTCTTCTTTCTTTTTTTTTTTTTTATTTTTTTTATTTTTATCTTGTTTACTTGTTTACTTTGTATAAATCTACACCCACAAAAAAAAAATCAATTTATATTTTATTTTTTAAAATTAATGATTTGAGTTTAATAGTATTTTGGTCCAGAAGTTTTCCAACTTGACATTTTAACCTTTATTTTAATTTTTTTTATATTTTTTTGGCCTCATTTGTCTTTATTTGTTCAAGTACACATACATACATACATACATACACACACACACACATATACACACACACCTATACAGACATACATACATATACACACATACACATACATACATATATATATACACATACATATATATAACTTCTCCTTTCCATTTTCAGATGGAAAGTGAACAAAATGCTATATAAACTAAAATAGCTCAAAAAATAAAAAGTATAATTTATCTTTTTTTTTTTTTTAATAAATAAGTGTATTTGATATTGTTGAATGATATTCACTCAACACCATGTAGAGGTGAAAAGATTCAAAACTTTGGCTTCTTGACCAATAGTAGGTGTCCTAACTAGGTGAGCTATTTACATGTTTAACAGATGTTCGTGGCATGAGGTGGAGGCAATAATAAGCTTCTCTAGTCTTGTCTCCATTCTCTAATTTATTCTTCATTCCACGGAAGTTTTCGTTTACTTCAATAGATTTCTTGTGAAAAATTTATAGAAATCGTGTTCTCCGCAAAGAATTGTTGGCCATTCAGTTTTGTTAATAAAAAAATTCAATGAAAATGTTTTGGATTTTTTTCCCATGAAAACTCTCTATTTAAATGCTTAATTTTCGATAAAAAAAATCATGAACATTGTAAAAGAAACCAAATAACACTTCATAAGCATATCAAATTAGTTGGTCTCATAACATTTTTTTTTCTTTTTATGTATTATAAAATGGTGACAACATTATTGTCAATAGAAGGTTATCAAATATATTGTAAATAAATCAATATATGGTGAAACTAGCTATAGAATACAATACTATAGGATTAGGAATTTCTACAAATTAATTGGCTAGGGTTAAAATAGATTTATTTTATCAAATAATATATAATTAAAAAAATAATGTATTTGTGGTTTTAGCATATAATTAAGCATATGTTCTTTTTATTATTATTATTATTATTATTATTAAGCATATGAATATCATATTTGAACATGACAGTTTTTGTGGCTTCTCATGATTGATTATTTTGTATTTTTATAAATTTTAGTTGATATAAATATAAAAAAAATCTTTGGTTTTTTTTTTTTTTAATATTCAACATCTGAAAGGTGAGATTTTGACATTTTGGTTGAAATTATATATATATATATATAATAAATTATAGCAAAATAAATTAAATTATGTCAATTTTGTTGAGTTAGAAACTTTATGGGTCTCAAAGTTTATTATGCTGAGATAATATACCGATTCATTAGTGTCATTGTTAATATCCATTCATATATTATATTTATAAATCTATCCTATATATGAAAAAAATGTTATTAGGAGAAACTCTTTACCTATACATTTTGCCTTTATATTTTTAGTAAATTTATGAAAATTAAAGATTTAAATAGGTATAATTTAAGGGATGTAAAATGAAAATTTCTGAAAAATGGATTAAAGACAACATGATCTCACATGTTTCTTGAATAGCTTGCCTCACACACATATGTATAGATTTAAAAATCTTCCACGTGGTCTGTCGTGCATGCAATTCCGAAAACCGGTGAGATTGTGAGAGTTGTATTGTAACATTTTGGATTTAATTATTCTTCTTTTGGCTTATTCTTCAAAAGAATTTGAGGAATAATATTTTTAAATAATAATATGGGTAATTTGAAATTATCATATATATATATATATATATATATATATAAGAGAAAAAGAAAATGTAATAATAGATTATAAAAAAATTTAAAAAAAATAATAATTGTTTCACATAAAAACAAAGGAAAGAAAAAAGCAACGTTCATCAACCAATTGTCTAAAATACCAATGCAAACTATCTCAAATATCAATGCAAACTGCTTATGTAACCGTAATTCTCATTTCAGACCTAATATATTATATAAATATATATTTTTGGAATAATAAATAATAATAAAGTTTTTTTTTAGTCAAAATGACAACTAAGAATGATAAAGTAATATTTAATTTTGGGTTAATTGCTATATAACTATCCCTACTATTCTAGGATTTCCTTTTGACAACTCATTCTAACATTCACTAATCAAAATTCGAATGTTGACCGACAAAAATATAAATTTTTATTACGAAAATAAATTGTTTAAAGTTCATTTTCTTCATAACTTTGTAGGGTATGAATTTTTATTCTATTTCTTTCTTCTTTTTTTTTTTTCAAGTAAGGTTTGGTAGATTTAGTGATTTCTCTAAAGGTGTTTAATTATATAGGCTACACAACTTTTGCTTATAATTAAACATCAAATTTAGGTTTTGGTTAATAATTTGTTTGTTTTGGATTTTGGGCTTTGAAAATTGCATTTGTTTTCTCCAAATCTTTTTACAGTAATTGGGCCTAAAGATCACGCTTAAGTCCAATTAATTAAGCCCAAAGGCCAGACTCAAGTCCAATTAAATTAGGCCCAAAGGTTAGGCCCAAACCCATGAAGCCCATTAGGGAGCTCTATAAATTGAGAAGCTCCCTCATTTGCAAAGGTCAGCATTTCTACATTTCGAGAGCCAGAGATAATTCATCAACACTCAATAAAGACCTACAGCTACACTCCAGCAAGCAGCATGTTCGTAACTCCAACTGGGTCAAATTACTATTTTACCCTTGGGTTACCTCTGACTCCTTAAGTACCAGTGCTCCTCTAATGAACAACATGTTTATGATCCAACCAATAAATAGAAATCCTTTTCGAGTCAATGAGAGGGTATGGCCCTTTGTTCAAGTCCTGGAGACACCACTTGAGGGAACACTCATCTACTTAATCTCAAAGAGGTAATAAGTGAATTACATCTTGTATTATTATGTTCCCAACTCCCCACTCGGTCTCATCCCAAAATGATAGGCATATTGGGTCAGCGAACTGGCCACCCTCACCCATGTAAATCAAATGACAATCCCTCACAAAAAGGAGTTCATAATATACTCGGGATTAAGACTAAGTCGCCTAGGTCAACTTTCCCTAATTTCTTTATGATGATTTTCATCTATCTTATAAAATATACAGATTCATGGTTAACTTTCTAAAACAATTTTTTAAAAAAGAAATAAACTTTTCTGTTTTTGATTTTAAAGTAGATAACAAAAATAAAGAAAGAAATAAGTGGAAGTAGCGTTTCATTTGATTTTCAAAATCTAAGAATTCAATAAATAAATAAATAAATAAAACCCTTTTTTCATACAAATTTGATTTTGGATCTTTCATTCTTTACAATTAAGATTAGTAAACATTCTTCTACATATTAATTTCTTTGTTTTTTTATTTAACTTCAAAAAAAAAAAAAAAAAAACTAAGCCGATTAGAAAAAGAAAAAAGATTAAGACCTACCAATGTAATTTATAATTTTTTAAAAAATTTAAATTTAATAAATAATTTTCTACCCATTGATTTTTTTTTTTGTTATTTAAATTTAAAAAATGGTTGTTTTCAAAGATATAAAAATAAATTAAAATATTTACAAAATACAGAAAAATTTTAGAACTATCAATGATAGATGCTGATAGACTTCTATCTGTGTCTATCAGTGACATTGATAGATTCGTCTATCAATGTCACTGATAGACACTGATAAATCTCAACCAGTATCTATCAGCAATTTTGTTCCATCTCGTAAATACTTTCAACAATTTTACAATTTGAAATAATTTTCTTTTAAAAATAAGCTAAGCCAATTTTTTAAAAATAATAAATGATTTTTAAAAATTTGTTAAGGTTTAAAAGGGTAAAGGGTATTTAGAATGAGAGAAAATATATGCATGTAAGAAACAACTAAATTAGAGGAAATAAATAAATAATAAAAAATAGGGTAAAGTCAATAGATTATGAAAATGCATATGAATGAATATGATTGGTTTGTTAAGACCCATAATCAAATCAAGGAGTTAAAGAATTAGAATGATTTGAATTATTTTTTTTAAAAGTGTTTAATGTTTAAGAAAAAATAATTTTTATTAGGTGTAAAAGCATGTTTTAAGACTTTTTTTTTCCTCACTTATTTGTTTTTATGATGAAGTTTGAGAAAGTTAAAATCATCTTTGATATAAATTTTTGAAATAGAAGAAAAATGAGTTTTGTGAACATGACTCAACAGCATAAAAATTCTATTTTATTTTTTTTTTTTTTAATATTAGAGTTGAAGATTAGAGTCCTCCACTCCACATATTATAATTATTTAAATGATTTTATAAAATTATTTTTTGTGATGAGTCATTTTAATGTTTTCATCTTAAAAAGTAATCAAATGTGATTTTGAATTATTGGCATTTAGTTTTAAAATTTGTTTTATAATCTTCACATCACTCCCAAAAAAATTCTAAGAAATTAGTATTTTTTTCACGTTCTTCTTGGTCAATCACTTGACCGAAAAATCAATCTTCATTGACTAGAAATTATTAAGGCAAATGATAACTATTTACATTTTATTTTAAATTTTGATTTTTAAGAATTAAATTTACAGAACTACTTTTATTCATTGATTTCTTTGTTTGCTTTATTTACTTTCTAGTATTGTTTTAAGAAATCAAGTCAAATTTTTAAAATTAAAACAGAAATATATATTTTTTAAAATAATTTTGTTAACAATTCAAATATTTTGTTGTTGTTGGAAAAAACTAAAACTATGATAAAGAAATTTGAAGAAAACGAGTCTAACTTTTAAAAAATTAAATAGTTATCGAACGAGGTCTAAATAACTGTGGGCTTTACCTATATACACCATTACCAAACAATCACTATTTTAAAACATACGTAATTTCGAACATTCTAAAATTTCTTCCAAACGTATTCATTAGAAAATATTCCTAATTTGTCACCAAATATAAACTTGCCGATAGTTGGGAGAAAGTGAATCTATTGAAAATAGATTTAAAAAAATGGTCTATTAATTTTAATATAATTATGTAGATAAAACATCAATTACCATTTTAAAAATCGGTTATGGATAATCTAGACCCTACCATTGTCTAACGAAAAGGGTAAAATAAAAAAATAAAAAAGCAAAGAAAGAGAAGATAAGGATGTGTTGGAAGTTGAAGATAAGATTAGAGAGCATAAAATTCATAAAAGAGAAGAGTATTTGAACAAAGCTAATATTGTTTTTTTCTAATTCAGCTACAAATGGTGGGCCCACTATGGTAAAAACAAATTAATTGTCCCTTTCATTGGGTATTGTTTGTCTTGTTACAACACTAGGGTCGTGATTAAACCATGGGGATATAAATGTTACAAGTTTTACTTTATGAATTCTTTATTTTAATGTTTAAACACACACACACACACACCTATATATATATTGGTCTAAGTTATTTTCTTAATCTTTGGATTTTCGAACTCTATGATTTTAAGGTCCGATGGATGGATGACCTAAAATTGAAGTGAAAATACGATTGTATGTCTTATTTTTCAAAATTAGGGGTTTTTGACATTTTGCTTACATCATATTCGTGTGAAATTATTAAAATGGAATCTTGCGCATGTGGATTGGTCTTTTGATCTCGTTCTTTGCTTTCCTCTTGTTGGAGGAGAAATTTCAGATCAACCACGGACCGCCACGTCATTTTTTTTTTTTTTTTTTTATAAATAAGTGTATTTGATATTGTTGAATGATATTCACTCAACACCATGTAGAGGTGAAAAGATTCAAAACTTTGGCTTCTTGACCAATAGTAGGTGTCCTAACTAGGTGAGCTATTCACATGTTTAACAGATGTTCGTGGGATGAGGTGGAGGCAATAATAAGCTTCTCTAGTCTTGTCTCCATTCTCTAATTTATTCTTCATTCCACGAAAGTTTTCGTTTACTTCAATAGATTTCTTAGTGAAAAGAAAGTTTTCGTTTACTTCAATAGAAATTTATAGAAATCGTGTTCTCCGCAAAGAATTGTTGGCCATTCAGTTTTGTTAATAAAAAAATTCAATGAAAATGTTTTGGATTTTTTCCCCATGAAAACTCTCTATTTAAGTGCTTAATTTTCGATAAAAAAAATCATGAACATTGTAAAAGAAACCAAATAACACTTCATAAGCATATCAAATTAGTTGGTCTCATAACATTTTTTTTTTCTTTTTATGTATTATAAAATGGTGACAACATTATTGTCAATAGAAAGTTATCAAATATATTGTAAATAAATCAATATATGGCGAAACTAGCTATAGGGATTAGGAATTTCTACAAATTAATTGGCTAGGGTTAAAATAGATTTATTTTATCAAATAATATATAATTAAAAAAATAATGTATTTGTAGTTTTAGCATATAATTAAGCATATGTTCTTTTTATTATTATTATTATTAAACATATGAATATCATATTTGAACATGACAGTTTTTGTGGCTTCTCATAATTTATTATTTTGTATTTTTATAAATTTTAGTTGATATAAATATAAAAAAAATCTTTGGTTTTTTTTTTTTTTTAATATTCAACATCTGAAAGGTGAGATTTTGACATTTTGGTTGAAATTATATATATATATATATATATAAATAAATTATAGCAAAATAAATTAAATTATGTCAATTTTGTTGAGTTAGAAACTTTATGGGTCTCAAAGTTTATTATGCTGAGATAATATACCGATTCATTAGTGTCATTGTTAATATCCATTCATATATTATATTTATAAATCTATCCTATATATGAAAAAAATGTTATTAGGAGAAACTCTTTACCTATACATTTTGCATTTATATTTTTAGTAAATTTATGAAAATTAAAGATTTAAATAGGTATAATTTAAGGGATGTAAAATGAAAATTTCTGAAAAATGGATTAAAGACAACATGATCTCACATGTTTCTTGAATAGCTTGCCTCACACACATATGTATAGATTTAAAAATCTTCCACGTGGTCTGTCGTGCATGCAATTCCGAAAACCGGTGAGATTGTGAGAGTTGTATTGTAACATTTTGGATTTAATTATTCTTCTTTTGGCTTATTCTTCAAAAGAATTTGAGGAATATTATTTTTAAATAATAATATGGGTAATTTGAAATTATCATATATATATATATATATAGAGAAAAAGAAAATGTAATAATAGATTATAAAAAAATTTTAAAAAAATAATAATTGTTTCACATAAAAACAAAGGAAAGAAAAAAGCAACGTTCATCAACCAATTGTCTAAAATACCAATGCAAACTATCTCAAATATCAATGCAAACTGCTTATGTAACCGTAATTCTCATTTCACACCTAATATAGTATATAAATATATATTTTTGGAATAATAAATAATAATAAAGTTTTTTTTTAGTCAAAATGACAACTAAGAATGATAAAGTAATATTTAATTTTTAGTCAAAAGAATTTGAGGAATATTATTTTTAAATAATAATATGGGTAATTTGAAATTCTTCAAAAGTGTTTATTATTTAAGAAAAAAATAATTTTCATTAGGTGTTAAAGCATGTTTTTAGACTTTTTACCTCACTTATTTGTTTTTATGATGAAGTTTGAGAAAGCTAAAATAATGTTTGAGATAAATTTTTGTTGAGTTAGAAACTTTATATTTTATTTTTTGTTATAATGAATGGGTCTCAAAGTTTGTTATGCCTAGAAGATATATTGATTCATTAGTGTCGTGTTAATATCCATTCATATATTACATTTATAAATTTATCCTATATATGAAAAAAAAAATGTTATTAGGAGAAACTCTTTACCTATACATATTGCCTTTATATTTTTAGTAAATTTATGTGTTACACTTTACCTATGGGAGTCAACTTTTCACGTGTAGTTGTTCATTTAAAGAATAATGAAGGAGACGTTTCAAATCTTCACAAAACATATTTTTTTTATAAAAAGAATTTAGGTCGAATAAGTACCATTGGTGCAAACTCTCTAAGATGGAATGCCATAATAAAATTTGTTAAATTGTCTAACTTTTAAGAATCAATGATAATTATTAAAACAAACTATATCATATTTATTTATTGCATGCCAAACAAAAACCAATTTTTCTTTTTAAATTAGAAAAGAAAACACTAAATTAAACTCTAAACAAAAATTATATCAATTTAAATCCTAAACTTTCGTAGATATATCAATTTTACACCCTTCATTACGTTCTTTTTAGGTAAATATCGTGTGATACATATATTTTATCAACTAAACTCCTAAACTTTCATAAACAAATCAATTTAGACTCTCATCTAAAACTTCTTTTGAAAAGTGTCCATGCATCAAGTTTAATCATCTATTTTATTAATTCAACATCTCGAAAAGTCTACACACGTATAAGAATGATGCATCGATAATTTTCAAATGTAATCTTAATAAAGAGTTAAATAATTGATTCACTTATAATAATTTAAAAGATAAATTTTTTTAAAAAAATTATATAATTCTTACAATATTTTTTAAATCAAATCTAAAAAGAGACGATTAATCGGTAAATTTATAAAATTCAAGATTTAAATAGGTATAATTTAAGGGATGTAAAATGAAAATTTCTCAAAAATGGATTATAGACAACATGATTTCACATTTTTCTTGAATAGCTAGCCTCACGCAAATATGTATAGATTTAAAAATCTTCCACGTGGTCTGTCATGCATGCATTTTCGGAAACCGGTGAGACGTGAGACTGTGAGAGTTGTAATATTTTGGATTTAATTATTCTTCTTTTGGCTTATTTTTCAAAAGAATTTGAGGAATATTCTTTTTAAATAATAATATGGATAATTTGAAATTATCATATATATAAATATATATTTATTAAATCTGTGGATGGATGATGTTTTACTTTATTTGAAAAAGAAAATAATGGTATGAAACAAAATTTAATAATTATTAAGAAAAAAAATTAACGATTATCTATGTATTATCCTTACTATGTTTATTAATATTGAAATATATCATAAATAGTTGATCATATGTATTACTTCCATCGACAATAATGATATGATATTTTCATAATTGACCTTCTAAACAAGTCAAAAATGACATAAATTACATATCTAGTACGTCAGTTCTGAAAGATACGATAAGAATGTTGATTTCATGATATTCAGATGTCACATGCAGAACACAACATCATACTATAATAGAATATGTTTAATCAGATTTCCAGAAGTGACATCGATAAAAATAGAAACCTTAAAATCTAACAACTCAAAGCATTCACACTCATAAAAGTTAAAATAAATATTCTTAATTGTGAATATTTATGAAAAGTAACAATTTTGTCTCTTGATCTTTAGTATGTAACAATCAGGATGTGTTTGGAGGGAAGATTATCCTAAATTATGAAAGGTCTAAACTAATACAATCATTAACTTATGGTTTTGAGTCTTTTGACTAATATAACTACAAATTTTAGGAGTATATTGACTAACACATAAAAAGTTTAGGGATATATGTTATTTTTCTTTAGTACATCAAAAACTATATCAAGTGATGGATGGTAAAGAAAAGGAATTCAAATTTGGGTCAACAAAAGAAATAGTAAATTTTGAAGATTCATTTTGAAAAATAGCAAAAAAAAAAAAAAAAAATCAAAATTAGAAAATCGTAAAATGATTTTTTAAATGACCAAAATACCATTATCATATAACAATTATGCAGTAATTCAAAAAATATTAAATTTACAACTGAAAAGAACTAAGATTTTGTTAAACTTTAAAAATAAAAACAACTAAGATTTTGTTAAGGTTAAAAATTAAAAAAAAAAAAATCAAACAAACAAAGATTTTATTAGCATTAAAAAAAATACAATAATTTTAGAACTCACAATCATAACAATCAATGTTTCATTCGAAAATTTAAAAGAGACTTTTTTTTTTAATCAAACTTGAATTATAATAAAACACAGTTACACAAAAATACCTAATCATTAACCCATGGTACAAAACCTTTTGAAAAGTAACTCTGCAAAAAAGTTTAAAATTATAAAAATAAACAATCATTAAATTGAGAAATATTATATTATCCTTAAATACTACTCCATATTTGTAGAAATCAGGAGAAAATATCGTATATTTAAACAAATGAAAAATTAAGGCTATTTTATTTTTATTTTTAAAAATTAAGCTTATAAACACTACTTACATCTCCCAGTTTCATACATTGTGATCTAAATTTTGAAAACAATAAAGAGTAGTTCCTAAAAAATTGATTTTTTTTTTGAAATTCGGCTAAAAATTCAACAGTATTTAAAAAAAGAAAGATGCAAATCATTATAAAAAATGTAGAGGAAATAAACTATGATAGTGTGGAAACATAATAAATAATAAAAAGGATAAGTGAATCTAGGCCATCAGTGAAGCTCCAGGACGACTTACGAAGCGTTTTGAGCTAAATATTTGAGATAATATTTTTAACTCAATTATAAACAACTTTGTAGAATGAAACTTTTTAAGATGAGGCCTGGAAATCGAGTTATATAATTTTGAAGGTTGAACTGAAAATTGTTGAACAAGCAGGCAGCTGCTTGAATTGGGGCCAATGATGAAGTTTTGAATCTCCAGATTAAACGACGAGGAATTGTGAGCAGAAATTTTAAGGTAATGTTGCTAACTCAATTCTAAACATGTTTGTAGAAGGAAGTTTCTTCAGAAGTGGGCTGGATTTTGAGTTATGAATTTTTGAAGTTGTCATAGAGGATCTGGGCATAAGCAGACCGCTGCTTAGGAAGATGCTTAGGCAGCTCAAGAGCGAGAGGGAGCGAGAGCGAGAGGTGGATCTCGCTAGGGACGGGAATCTCGCTGGTTTGCACTGGATCTCGCTGGTTTTGCATTAAAACTCGCTGGGAAGGGTAAATCTCGCTCATAGGGATGATCTCGCTCATGATGATTTTCTCGCTAGTCATGCTGATTTTGTTGATAAAAGTTCCATTAGTAAATGAACTATTTGAGGTATTTTGATAAGAGACGTATAACCCGTTAAGAGGCCAACGAGCTGTGATGACTTACTGTTTTAATGATTTAGAAACTACGATTTCTTGAAGATATTTATTAAAGAAAAAGCAACAGTTCATCTCAAATATCAATTCAAACGGTTACATATAATTTCCATTTCACACCTAATATAATATATAAATATATATTTTTGGAATAATAAAGTTTTTTCTTTTTAGTCAAAATGACAACTAAGATGATGAAGTAGTATTTAATTTTGGGTTAATTGCTATATAACTACCCCCACTATTCCAGATTTTCCTTTTGACAACTCATCTTCATTCACCAATCACAATTCCAATGTTGACTCACAAAAATATGAATTTTTATTTCGAAAATAAATTGTTTAAAGTTCTTTTTTTTTTTTTTTTTAAACTTTGTATGGTTTGAATATTTATAGCTTTTGTGATATATTCTATTTCTTTTTCTTTTTTTTTTTTTTTCAAGTAAGGTTTGGTAGATTTAATGATTTCTCTAAAGCAGTTTAATTATATAGGCTACACAAATTTTGCTTATAATTAAACATCAAATTTAGGTTTTGGTTATTAATTAGTTTGTTTTGGATTTTGGGCTTTGAAAATTGTGTTTGTTTTCTCCTAATCTTTTTACAGTAATTTTCATCTATCCTAAAGAAAAATTTACATTCATAGCCAACTTTGTGTAGCTCACTCTATCATCCAACTAAAGAAACTCATCAAGAAGAATCAAGAACTCGAACTTGATCTTCTGATGCATCAATTGCATCAAGGTCATCATATTTCCCAACTCATCAATGGGGAATTGATGCATTGTACTGAATGGTCGGAGAGAGAATAAGAGACTGTCAAAAACGAATCGAGTATCATCAACAGGTTCATCGTCTTCCTCCTCCTACTGAATTTGTTCCTTCTAACTCTCATCTGCTTGAAATAGGGAGCAATGAGATGGATCTTGTTGATAATGGAAGGAATTTGATGGATCAATGGTTTATTGATATGTTGATGAATTGGAATGATCAAATTGGGGGAAGTAGTAGCAATATGGCAGGGGAGTTAAGGTTTGTTCAATCAGAAGTGAATATGGGCAATTTGATGAATGGAGAAAATTTGATGGTGGGAATCAGCGAATTAGGCGGAACGGAAACGATTATTGTTGAAGGAGATGGCGATGAGAACATTTTGTTGTCGGAGTGAAATTTTGGGGTAAATGACAATTCTGGAATGTGTGAGATTGAGAAGCTTGTGAACGACATTAATGGCATTGGTGTTGAGGCTACTGTTAGTCATATGGATTTCACTCACCAAGTGGGTTTTGGAATCGGTGGTGACGTCAATGGTGGAGACCCTATGGGGAGTTTGTACTCCGATGCCTGCTACTACGGCGACAGTGGTGGTGTAAGGATTGATGTGAATGATGATGTAGAGATGTTGCTTCAAGGATTGTTTGAAAGTGAAATAAGCTGCAGCAATGGAAATGGAAATGGAAATGAAATTCAACATGGAAATGGAAATGAGAATCAGAATAATGAAGGTGAAGACGTTGAATATGATCTTCTAAGTAAGGAATGGCAAAACAAATTTACTCCAATTAAGTTCTAAATAATAGAGGAATTTGAGGGTTACTCCAATTTTCTCTCTCTCTATATATAAAAATATTATGATGGTATGAATTATGATCTAGTGTCTAAAGAAAATAGAATAATGTGTTAGTTTCTTATGAGTAGTGAAAATCTAGTTCTCTTTTTTAAGTGTGGATTAATTGAAATATTTGAGTAGTCTACTTAAGCATTTTTTAGAGATTAAAAAAAATATATATGATCATCATGGCTAATGATCACTATTTTAGTATTTGTCCAGATAATTCTGTATCAAGTTTGTCTAAGTTAATTGAGTGAAGTTTAAATTGTCTCTTTTTATAAGAATTTAAATATCTGATTTTTCATATATTATTGATATATACTTATTTAGTGAATTCGATAATTCGATTTTCGATCTCTCGCAATTTTTTTATAATATTTGGAATGGAAGAATAGAAGGGCTTCGAATGCATGAACTAGGTTTATTTTAATAAAATTATAAATGTTTTTATTATTATTATTATTATTATTGTAACTCCCACAATGGTCTCGCATGCATGCAATTATAGAAGATGGTGAAACGTGAGTACATGAGGGTGGCAATATTTTGGATAATTATTCTCTTTTGGCTTATTCTTGGAATTTAAGGAATATTCTTTTTAAATAATAATGGGTATATTTTTTTTAGGAATAATAATGGGTATTTGAACCATAGAACATATTTGAAATCTTATAAACATATTATTAAAAAATGAGAATGACTGATATTTTAAATTAATCTCATTTTGAGGTATATCTCGTCTTGTTTTGGGAGTAAAGAGAGACAATAATGATACGAAACAAAATTTAGTAATTATTTGAGAATATTTGTTGGTTAGCCATGTGTTATTTTTACTATGTCTATTAATATTAAAATATATTATTAATAATTACAATTATGTATTACGTTTGATTGATAACGAACGATATGGTATTTCAATAATTGAAAATCTAAACAAGTCAAAAATGACGTAACTTACGTATCTAGTATGTTGGTTTCGAATGTCATGATAAGATCATTGTTTTTGTGGTATTCAAATGACGCGTGCACAACGAGACATCATATTATTATAGAATATGTCAGGTTAGAGTCTTCACATGCGACATCAATAAAAATAGTAACCCTAAAAAGCAACGACATAAACCAACTAAACTTAAAAACATAAAGGTTGAAAAAACATTTTTAGTCATTAACTTTTAACGATTTAGGTCCCGTTTAGTAACTATTTGATTTTCTAAAATTAAGCCTATAATTTTTTTTTTTTTTTGCCTTTGTTTTTTACTTTTTACTAATATTTTTAAAAATCAAACCAAGTTTTGAAAACTAAAAAAAATCATTTTTAATTTTTTTTTAATTTGACTAAGAATTCAACTATTTACCTAAGAAATATGCAAACAATTGTAGAAAAGAAATTACGAAGAATTAGGCTTAGTTTTTAAAAATAAAAAATAAAATGGTTACCAAATGAAGTATTAGTCTCTTTTGATTTTAATATATAACAAACACTTATTTTTATATTTTAAATTTTGCAACAATTTAGTCCATATACACTTTCAAATTTTTAACAATTGTACAGGGCAGAGACTACATTATGACAAATGTTAAAATACATATACTAAATTGTTACATAATAAAATTGATGACTAAGACCTCATTTGATAATCATTTAGTTTTTTTTTAAAAAAATTAAGCCTATAGTTCTTCCACCTCTAACTTTTTAATTTGTTATCTACTTTTTACTTGTGTTTTCAAAAATCAAGCCGAATTTTGAAAATTAAAATAATAGTTTTAAAAGCTTGTTTTTCTTTTTAGAATTCTGCTAAAAAATCAATTTTTGAACTTGAGAAAGATGCAAATGATTGTAAGAAATTAAGATGAAATATGTTAATTGTCAAAAAACCAAAACCAAAAAACAAAACGATTACCAAATGAGACCTAATTTATTACAAAATAAAAAATATATATAGAGAGATATTGAGGCTTAGTTTGGAGTTGTAGCTTCTAAAATAATTTCTCGTGATTATAGTTCTAAAAAACAATTGTAAAATGAAGAAAATAGTAGTATTTGTTCAATTTTAATTTTGAACATGAAAAAGTATGTTAAATTTTTTGGATAAATAATAGTAAATTGTCGTGATGGATAATAATGCCTAAATTAAATAGACCTATTTTCAAAATTTATATTTTTTTATAATTATTTAGGAAGCATTTAGGACAAGGGTTATCATCAAAATATAATAACCACCTATTGCTACAAGAAAACTAATTCAAAACCTCCAACTAACTACAATCAAAACTATTTCAAAACCCGAATTTGCTACAGTATTTACTATTTACTACAACTTTTACTATTTTACATTCATCATTTTTTTTATCATTTGCTACAGTATTTACTATTTCCTTCTCAAACTAAAATAGTTTACATCTCAGACACATACTATTATAACCTAAACTAAAATAATCTATACCCAAAGACAAACTATCATAATCCAACTATAAAAATCTACAACTATAATAACTAGTTTATTGTCCCAAACGCCTCTTAGATGTTATATCATATATGTTGAAAACTTAAATTTATATATTCTTTGCTCTAAATTTCTTCAAAGAAAAAATATAAGATTATTTTTTAAATATAGGAGAAATATGTGCTATTATGTAAAGAAAAAAATGATAGCATTGCACTAACCAATTTAAAGTTTTAGGATATAGATATTCACTGCATAAGGAATATACTAAATATACAAAATAAATCTTAATCTATAAATAATAAAATTGAAATTTTTCTTAAAAGTTGGTCAGAAACAAATTTTTAAAACGACGAGAACAAATCAGTCTTTTGAAGAGTGTCCATGCATAAACAAATCAATTTAGACTCTCAACTAAAACTTCTTTTGAAGAGTGTCCATGCATCAAGTTTAATCATCTATTTTATTAATTTAACATCTCGAAAAGCCTATACACCTATAAGAATAAAATGTATCGACAATTTTCAAATGTAATCTTAATAAAGGGTCTAAATAATTGATTCACTTATAATAATTTAGAAGATAAATTTAAAACGAAATTATATAATTTTTACAATATTTTTCAAACCAAATCTTAAAAATATGATTAATCGATAAATTTATGAAAGTTCAAGATTTAAATAGGTATAATTTAAAATGAAAATTTCTCCAAAATAGATTAAAGACAACATGATCTCACATGTTTCATGAATAGCCCTGACACACATATGTATAGATTTAAAAATCTTCCACGTGGCCTATCATGCATGCAATTCCGGAAACTGGTGAGACGTGAAACTGTGAGAGTTGTATTGTAATATTTTGGATTTAATTATTCTTCTTTTGGCTTATTCTTCAAAAGTATTTGAGGAATATTCTTTTTAAATAATATTATGGATAATTTGAAATTATCATATATATAAATATATATATTAAATCTGTAGATTGATGTTGTTTTACTTTATTTGAAAGAGAAAACAATTTAATAATTATTAAGAAAAAATTAATGATTATCTGTATATTATCCTTACAATCTTTATTAATATTGATAAATAGTTGATCATATGTAATACTTTCATTGACAATAATGATATGATATTTTAATAATTGACCTTCTAAACAAGTAAAAAATAACGTAAGTTACATATCTAGTGCGTCGGTTTCGAAAGATAAAATAAGAACATTGATTTCATGATATTCAGATGTCACATGCAGAACACGACATCATACTTTAATAGAATATGTTTAATCAGATTTCCAGGAGTGACATCGATAAAAATAGTAACCCTAAAAACTAACAACTCAAAGCATTCACACTCTTAAAAGTTAAAACAAATATTCTTAATCATGAATATTTATGGAAAGTAAAAATTTAGTCTCTTGATCTTTAGTATGTAACAATTTATGGTGTGTTTGGGGCGAAGACTATCCTAAGATTATAATAACTACTAAAGTAAATACTATTTTGTATTTCCTAATTAGTTACAGTCAATATTATTTCTAAACCCTCATTTTCTATAGTATTTACTATTTATTATGGCTTTTACTATTTCACATTCATATCTTTTTATTCATTGCTACAGTGTTTACTATTTCCTTCACAAATTAAAATAGTTTACACTTCAAACACATACTATTATAAATCAAGCTAATATAATCTATACCCCAAACACAAACTACTATAACTTAACTATAATAACCTAGGACTATAATAATCAACTCTTTGCCCCAAACGCCCCTTAGTCTATACACTTTTAAATACATAACGA
This sequence comes from Benincasa hispida, assembly GCF_027475165.1. NCBI lineage: Eukaryota > Viridiplantae > Streptophyta > Magnoliopsida > Cucurbitales > Cucurbitaceae > Benincasa > Benincasa hispida. Next base: position 45,598 of record NW_028327117.1, read on the forward strand.
TTGTTCAAGATACAGATGACATCATTACAAATTTCAAAATACAAGTACTAAATTATTATAAAACAAAAAATATAGAGACAAAATCATGAGGTGTTTTCAAATAAAGGAAAATGAACCAACTTATTTACAAATATAACAACTCGTTACTATCTATCAATGATAGATCACGAGATTGATGTCCATCGTGATCTGTCATCCATTGATAGATGTCTATCGCGATCTATCACTGATAGACAATAATATTTTGTTATACTAAAAATATTTTCAAGAGTTTTACCATTTAAAACGATTACCCTTAAATACATTACCCACTAAAATTTAGCAATTAAATTATTACTTTCATAATATTCACTATCGTTTAATTGAGATAAAATATCTGCCTCGAAATTCACGAAAGGAAAGAAATCATATTACAAATCTCGGTACATTTCATCACTAAAGAAGAGAAGATATTTTAATCTTTGGTACTCATAGCCTTAAAATTATAAAAGATTAATGGCAATAAGAACAAAAGAAAAAGAGAAAAAGAAAATGTAATAATAGATTATAAAAAAAATTTAAAAATAATGATAATTTTTTCACATAAAAACAAAGAAAAGAAAAAAGCAATAGTTCAACCAATTGTCTCAAATATCAATGCAAACTTAACCGTAATTCCCATTTCACACCTAATATAATATATAAATATATATTTTTGGCATAATAAATAATAATAAAGTTCGTTTTTAGTCAAAATGACAACTCATAATGATATAGTAATATTTAATTTTGGGTAATTGCTATATAACTACCCCTACTATTCCAGATTTTCCTTTTGACAACTCATCTTCATTCACCAATCACAATTCCAATGTTGACCGACAAAAATATGAATTTTTATTTCGAAAATAAATTGTTTAATTTTTTTTTTTTATATATAACTTTGTAGGGTTTTAATTTTGTATAGCTTTTGTGATATATTCTATTTCTTTTTCTTTTTCTTTTTTTTTTTCAAGTAAGGTTTGGTAGATTTAATGATTTCTCTAAAGGAGTTTAATTATATAGGCTACACAAATTTTGCTTATAATTAAACATGAAATTTAGGTTTTGGTTAATAATTAGTTTGTTTTGGATTTTGGGCTTTGAAAACTGTGTTTGTTTTCTCCTAATCTTTTTACAGTACTTTTCATCCATCCTTAAGAAAAATTTGCATCCATAGCCAACTTTGTGTAGCTCACTTTATCGTCTGACTATAATTTGCCAAAATGAACATAGCTTCAACTGACATAGTGTTTGTATTATTATCCTCAAAGTGAGAGATTCGACTCCCCTACCCCACATATTGTCAAAAAAAAAAAAAACATAGTTTGTCACAAGATCAACTCTTCTCATATATACATATATACAAACTTGGGTGCATCCCGTGATGTACTCATTTTTGTAAAACTCACTCGAGTATCAACGTGTGTATGGAGATGAGTATAGTCTTGTGGCTGCACTCAAATATTACTCATATATCTATATTGAATTATTTATTTTCTATGGTGAAGTAAGACTAATAAAAAGGATGTGGTTTAGGATGTATACATTTTTGTATAGTTCATCGGTTTGTGATGTGACAAACTTTTTTTCCCAAAATATATTTTTGATTTTTTTTGTTATGTGATTTTGAAATTTTGAAATAGGATAAATGCAATCCATTGAACCTAAATATGACTTTCCATGAAATAAAACATAATGAGCAATACTTGGTGATTAATATTTGGATGTATCCTATTTCTATGCATCTCACTTTCATCGCACACAATAAGAATTAAAATATTTAAATAAAGATATAAAAAGAATTTATCACGTAACAAATTATGATAAGATAATTTGGTGGATGCACAAAGATAGATATAGACCCAGATATATCTGAGTAATTTTCATACTGATACAACTTTTCTAATCATATGGTAAACTATGATTGGACTATTGGGTGGCTACAGAAATATAAGTGGAATGCAGGATGCGGTGGGGTATTTTTCATCTTTAATTACCACTAGTTACTAAAGGACAAAAATGCCCCTAGTAATTCGTTTACCAAGAGAATAAAAAAACTTAGAAAAAGAAAAATAAAAATAAAAAGTTTAACCCCAAGGCTTATAAATAAACTCCATTGTTGCACCTTAAAATCAGAGTCCAGAAAGAACAAGAAAGACAAGAAAGACAGAGAGAGCCTCGATGACGAGGAAGAAAGTGAAGTTGGTTTGGATTGCAAGCGATAATGCAAGAAAAGCCAGTTTCAAGAAACGAAGGATCGGATTGTTAAAGAAAGTAAGTGAACTCACCACTCTCTGCAGCGTTTTCGCCTTTGCTGTGTCAATGGCCCCGACGAGGACCATCCCGTCATGTTGTTTTACTTTATCTGAAAGAGATAACAATTTAATAATTATTAAGAGAAAATTAATGATTATCTGTATATTATCCTTCTATGTTTATTAATATTGATAAATAGTTGATCATATGTAATACTTTCATTGACAATAATGATATGATATTTTAATAATTGACCTTCTAAACAAGTCAAAAATGACGTAAGTTACATATCTAGTGCGTCGGTTTCAAAAGATACGATAAGAACATTGATTTCATGATATTCAGATGTCACATGCAGAACACGACATCATAGAATATGTTTAATTAGATCACCAGGAGTGACATCGATAAAAATAGTAACCCGAAAAGCTAACAACTCAAAACATTCACACTCTTAAAAGTTAAAACAAATATTCTTAATCATGAATATTTATGGAAATTAAAAATTTAGTCTCTTGATCTTTAGTATGTAACAATTTATGGTGGGTTTGGGGCGAAGACTATCCTAAGATTATAATAACTACTAAAGTAAATACTATTTTGTATTCCCCAATTAATTACAGTCAACATTATTTCTAAACCCTCATTTGCTATAGTATTTACTATTTGTTATGGCTTTTACTATTTAACATTTATATCTTTTTATTCATTGCTACAGTGTTTACTATTTCCTTCTCAAATTAAAATAGTTTACACTTCAAACACATAATATTATAACCCAAACTAATATAATCTATACCCCAAACACAAACTATTATAACTTAACTATAATAACCTAGAACTATAATAATCAACTCTTTGCCCCAAACGCCCCTTAGTCTATGCACTTTTAAATACATAATGATTGTTCAAGATACAGATGACATCATTACAAATTTCAAAATACAAGTACCAAATTATTATAAAACTAAAAATATAGAGACAAAATCATGAGGTGTTTTCAAATAAAGGAAAATGAACCAACTTATTTATAAATATAACAAAACGTTACTATCTATCAATGATAGACTGCGAGATTGATGTCCATTGTGATCTGTCGTCCATTGATATATGTCTATCGCGATGTATCACTGATAGACAGTAATATTTTGTTATACTAAAAATATTTTCAAGAGTTTTACCATTTAAAACAATTACCCTTAAGTTCATTACCCACTAATATTTAGCAATTAAATTATTACTTTCATAAAATTCACTATCGTTTAATTGAGATAAAACCCTGCCTCCAAACTCACGAAAGGAAAGAAATCATATTACAAATCTCGATACATTTCATCACTAAAGAAGAGAAGATATTTTTAACCTTTGGTACTCATAGCCTTAAAATTATAAAAGATTAATGGCAATAAGAACAAAAGAAAAAGAGAAAAAGAAAAAAAGATTTTAAAATAATGATAATTTTTTCACATAAAAACAAAGAAAAGAAAAAAGCAACAGTTCAACCAATTGTCTGAAATATCAATGCAAAAACTAATAAAGATTAAGACAAACTAATTTAAAGCAGTGAAACAAACTATAGTTTAACTTTAATAGGTTCAGATATGATTCTAACACCAAACATTTAATAGCAATAAATGTCATTTCTAAACCAGCCACAACTCTAAATTCTCCTCCATTTTCCACCCTTAGTTTTTGTTTCTTTTTTTTTTATCCTGTTCACTTGTTTACTTTGTATAAATCTACACCCACCAAAAAAAAAAATCAATTTATATTTTATTTTTTAAAATTAATTTTATTTAATATATGATTTGAGTTTAATAGTATTTTGGTCCAGAAGTTTTCTAACTTGACATTTTAACCTTTATTTTAATTTTTTTATATATTTTTTTGGCCTCATTTGTCTTTATTTGTTCAAGTACACACACATACATCCATACATACACACACACACACACATATACACACACACACCTATACAGACATACATACATACACACACATACACATACATACATATATATATACACATACATATATATAACTTCTCCTTTCCATTTTCAGATGGAAAGTGAACAAAATGCTATATAAACTAAAATAGCTCGAAAAATAAAAAGTATAATTTATCTTTTTTTTTTTTTTTTTTTATAAATAAGTGTATTCGATATTGTTGAATGATATTCACTCAACACCATGTAGAGGTGAAAAGATTCAAAACTTTGGCTTCTTGACCAATAGTAGGTGTTCTAACTAGGTGAGCTATTTACATGTTTAACAGATGTTCGTGGGATGAGGTGGAGGCAATGATAAGCTTCTCTAGTTTTGTCTCCATTCTCTAATTTATTCTTCATTCCACGAAAGTTTTCGTTTACTTCAATAGATTTCTTGTGAAAAATTTATGGAAATCGTGTTCTCCGCAAAGAATTGTTGGTCATTCAGTTTTGTTAATAAAAAAATTCAATGAAAATGTTTTGGATTTTTTTCCATGAAAACTCTCTATTTAAATGCTTAATTTCCGATAAAAAAAAAATCATGAACATTGTAAAAGAAACCAAATAACACTTCATAAGCATATCAAATTAGTTGGTCTCATAACATTTTTTTTTCTTTTTATATATTATAAAATGGTGAAAACATTATTGTCAATAGAAAGTTATCAAATATATTGTAAATAAATCAATATATGGCGAAACTAGCTATAGAATACAATACTATAGGATTAGGAATTTCTACAAATTAATTGGCTAGGGTTAAAATAGATTTATTTTATCAAATAATATATAATTAAAAAAATAATGTATTTGTAGTTTTAGCATATAATTAAGCATATGTTCTTTTTATTATTATTATTATTATTATTATTATTATTATTATTATTATTAAGCATATGAATATCATATTTGAACATGACAGTTTTTGTGGCTTCTCATGATTGATTATTTTGTATTTTTATAAATTTTAGTTGATATAAATATAAAAAAAAAATTCTTTTGTTTTTTTTTTTTTTTAATATTCAACATCTGAAAGGTGAGATTTTGAAATTTTGGTTGAGATTATATATATATATATATATATATATATATATATATATATAAATGAAATTATTGCAAAATAAATTAAATTATGTCAATTTTGTTGAGTTAGAAACTTTATATTTTATTTATGTTATAACAAATGGGTTTCAAAATTTATTATACCTAGATTATATACCGATTCATTAGTGTCATTGTTAATATCCATTCATATATTATATTTATAAATCTAACCTATATATGAAAAAAATGTTATTAGGAGAAACTCTTTGCCATACATTTTGCCTTTATATTTTTAGTAAATTTATGAAAATTAAAGATTTAAATAGGTAAAATTTAAGGGATGTAAAATGAAAATTTCTGAAAAATGGATTAAAGACAACAAGATCTCACATGTTTCTTGAATAGCTAGCCTCACACACATATGTAAAGATTTAAAAATCTTCCACGTGGTCTGTCATGCATGCAATTCCGGAAACCGGTGAGATTGTGAGAGTTGTATTGTAACATTTTGGATTTAATTATTCTTCTTTTGGCTTATTCATCAAAAGAATTTGAGGAATAATATTTTTAAATAATAATATGGGTAATTTGAAATTATCATATATATATATATATATATATATATATTTATATATATAAAGAGAAAAACAAAATGTAATAATAGATTATAAAAAAACTTAAAAATAATAATAATTTTTTCACATAAAAACAAAGGAAAGAAAAAGGCAACAATTCATCGACCAATTGTCTCAAATATCAATGCAAACTGCTTATGTAACCGTAATTCCCATTTTACACCTAATATAGTATATAAATATATATTTTTGGAATAATAAATAATAATAATGTTTTTTTTTAGTCAAAATGACAACTAAGAATGATAAAGTAATATTTAATTTTGGGTTAATTGCTATATAACTACCCCTACTATTCTAGGATTTCCTTTTGACAACTCATTTTAACATTCACTAATCAAAATTCGAATGTTGACCGACAAAAATATAAATTTTTATTACGAAAATAAATTGTTTAAAGTTCATTTTTTCCATAACTTTGTAGGGTATGAATTTTTATTCTATTTCTTTCTTCTTTTTTTTTTCAAGTAAGGTTTGGTAGATTTAGTGATTTCTCTAAAGGTGTTTAATTATATAGGCTACACAACTTTTGCTTATAATTAAACATCAAATTTAGGTTTTGGTTAATATTTTGTTTGTTTTGGATTTTGGGCTTTGAAAATTGCATTTGTTTTCTCCAAATCTTTTTACAATAATTGGGTCTAAAGATCACGCTTAAGTCCAATTAATTAAGCCCAAAGGCCAGACTCAAGTCCAATTAAATTAGGCCCAAAGGTTAGGCTCAAACCCATGAAGCCCATTAGGGAGCTCTATATATTGAGAAGCTCCCTCATTTGCAAAGGTCAGCATTTCTACATTTCGAGAGCCAGAGATAATTCATCAACACTCAATAAAGACCTACAGCTACACTCCAGCAAGCAGCATGTTCGTAACTCCAACTGGGTCAAATTACTATTTTACCCTTGGGTTACCTCTGACTTCTTAAGTACCAGTGCTCCTCTAATGAACAACATGTTTATGATCCAACCAATAAATAGAAATCCTTTACGAGTCAATGAGAGGGTATGGCCCTTTGTTCAAGTCCTGAAGACACCACTTGAGGGAACACTCATCTACTTAATCTCAAAGAGGTAATAAGTGAATTACATCTTGTATTATTATGTTTCCAAATCCCCACTCGGTCTCATCCCAAAATGATAGGCATTTTTTACAATTAAGATTAGTAAACATTCTTCTACATATTAATTTCTTTGTTTTGTTATTTAACTTCAAAAAAAAAAAAAAAAAACTAAGCCGATTAGAAAAAGAAAAAAGATTAAGACCTACCAATTTAATTTATAATTTTTTAAAAAAATTAAATTTAATAAATACTTTTCTACCCATTGATTTTTTTTTTGTTATTTAAATTTAAAAAATGGTTGTTTTCAAATATATAAAAATAAATTAAAATATTTACAAAATATAGAAAAATTTTAGAACTATCAATGATAGATGCTGATAGACTTCTATCTGTGTCTATCAGTGACATTGATAGATTCGTCTATCAATGTCACTGATAGACACTGATAAATGTCAACCAGTATCTATCAACAATTTTGTTCCATCTCGTAAATACTTTCAACAATTTTACAATTTGAAATAATTTTCTTTTAAAAAAAAGCTAAGCCAATTTTTTAAAAATAATAAATGATTTTTAAAAATTTGTTAAGGTTTAAAAGGGTAAAGGGTATTGAGAATGAGAGAAAATATATGCATGTAAGAAACAACTAAATTAGAGGAAATAAATAAATAATAAAAAATAGGGTAAAGTCAATAGATTATGAAAATGCATATGAATGAATATGATTGGTTTGTTAAGACCCATAATCAAATCAAGGAGTTAAAGAATTAGAATGATTTGAATTATTTTTTTTAAAAGTGTTTAATGTTTAAGAAAAAATAATTTTTATTAGGTGTAAAAGCATGTTTTAAGACTTTTTTTTTCCTCACTTATTTGTTTTTATGATGAAGTTTGAGAAAGTTAAAATCATCTTTGATATAAATTTTTGAAATAGAAGAAAAATGAGTTTTGTGAACATGACTCAACAGCATAAAAATTCTATTTTATTTTATTTTTTTTTTTTAATTTTAGAGTTGAAGATTAGAGTCCTCCACTCCACATATTATAATTATTTAAATGATTTTATAAAATTATTTTTTGTGATGAGTCATTTTAATGTTTTCATCTTAAAAAGTAATCAAATGTGATTTTGAATTATTGGCATTTAGTTTTAAAATTGGTTTTATAATCTTCACATCACTCCAAAAAAAATCTAAGAAATTAGTATTTTTTTCACGTTCTTCTTGGTCAATCACTTGACCGAAAAATCAATCTTCATTGACTAGAAATTATTAAGGCAAATGATAACTATTTACATTTTATGTTAAATTTTGATTTTTAAGAATTAAACTTACAGAACTACTTTTATTCATTGATTTCTTTGTTTGCTTTATTTACTTTTTAGTATTGTTTTAAGAAATCAAGTCAAATTTAAAAAATTAAAACAGAAATATATATTTTTTAAAATAATTTTGTTAACAATTCAAATATTTTGTTGTTGTTGGAAAAAACAAAAACTATGATAAAGAAATTTGAAGAAAACGAGTCTAACTTTTAAAAAATTAAATAGTTATCGAACGAGGTCTAAATAACTGTGGGCTTTACCTATATACACCATTACCAAACAATCACTATTTTAAAACATACGTAATTTCGAACATTCTAAAATTTCTTCCAAACGTATTCATTAGAAAATATTCCTAATTTGTCACCAAATATAAACTTGCCGATAGTTGGGAGAAAGTGAATCTATTGAAAATAGATTTAAAAAAATGGTCTATTAATTTTAATATAATTATGTAGATAAAACATCAATTACCATTTTTAAAATCGATTATGGATAATCTAGACCCTACCATTGTCTAACGAAAAGGGTAAAATAAAAAAATAAAAAAGCAAAGAAAGAGAAGATAAGGATGTGTTGGAAGTTGAAGATAAGATTAGAGAGCATAAAATTCACAAAAGAGAAGAGTATTTGAACAAAGCTAATATTGTTTTTTTCTAATTCAGTTACAAATGGTGGGCCCACTATGGTAAAAACAAATTAATTGTCCCTTTCATTGGGTATTGTTTGTCTTGTTACAACACTAGGGTCGTGATTAAACCATGGGGATATAAATGTTACAAGTTTTACTTTATGAATTCTTTATTTTAATGTTTAAACACACACACACACACACTATATATATATTGGTCTAAGTTATTTTCTTAATCTTTGGATTTTCGAACTCTATGATTTTAAGGTCCGATGGATGGATGACCTAAAATTGAAGTGAAAATACGATTGTATGTCTTATTTTTCAAAATTAGGGGTTTTTGACATTTTGCTTACATCATATTCGTGTGAAATTATTAAAATGGAATCTTGCGCATGTGGATTGGTCTTTTGATCTCGTTCTTTGCTTTCCTCTTGTTGGAGGAGAAATCTCAGATCAACCACGGACCGCCACGTCATTTTTTTTTTTTTTTTTATAAATAAGTGTATTTGATATTGTTGAATGATATTCACTCAACACCATGTGGAGGTGATAAGATTCAAAACTTTGGCTTCTTGACCAATAGTAGGTGTCCTAACTAGGTGAGCTATTCACAAATTTAACAGATGTTCGTGGGATGAGGTGGAGGCAATAATAAGCTTCTCTAGTCTTGTCTCCATTCTCTAATTTATTCTTCATTCCACGAAAGTTTTCGTTTACTTCAATAGATTTCTTGTGAAAAATTTATAGAAATCGTGTTCTCCGCAAAGAATTGTTGGCCATTCAGTTTTGTTAATAAAAAAATTCAATGAAAATGTTTTGGATTTTTTTCCCATGAAAACTCTCTATTTAAATGCTTAATTTTCGATAAAAAAAATCATGAACATTGTAAAAGAAACCAAATAACACTTCATAAGCATATCAAATTAGTTGGTCTCATAACATTTTTTTTTTCTTTTTATGTATTATAAAATGGTGACAACATTATTGTCAATAGAAAGTTATCAAATATATTGTAAATAAATCAATATATGGCGAAACTAGCTATAGAATACAATACTATAGGATTAGGAATTTCTACAAATTAATTGGCTAGGGTTAAAATAGATTTATTTTATCAAATAATATATAATTAAAAAAATAATGTATTTGTAGTTTTAGCATATAATTAAGCATATGTTCTTTTTATTATTATTATTATTATTATTATTATTATTATTATTAAACATATGAATATCATATTTGAACATGACAATGTTTTTGTGGCTTCTCATAATTTATTATTTTGTCTTTTTATAAATTTTAGTTTATATAAATATAAAAAAAATCTTTGGTTTTTTTTTTTTTTTTAATATTCAACATCTGAAAGGTGAGATTTTGACATTTTGGTTGAAATTATATATATATATATATATATAAATTATAGCAAAATAAATTAAATTATGTCAATTTTGTTGAGTTAGAAACTTTATGGGTCTCAAAGTTTATTATGCTGAGATAATATACCGATTCATTAGTGTCATTGTTAATATCCATTCATATATTATATTTATAAATCTATCCTATATATGAAAAAAATGTTATTAGGAGAAACTCTTTACCTATACATTTTGCATTTTTTAGTAAATTTATGAAAATTAAAGATTTAAATAGGTATAATTTAAGGGATGTAAAATGAAAATTTCTGAAAAATGGATTAAAGACAACATGATCTCACATGTTTCTTGAATAGCTTGCCTCACACACATATGTATAGATTTAAAAATCTTCCACGTGGTCTGTCGTGCATGCAATTCCGAAAACCGGTGAGATTGTGAGAGTTGTATTGTAACATTTTGGATTTAATTATTCTTCTTTTGGCTTATTCTTCAAAAGAATTTGAGGAATATTATTTTAAAATAATAATATGGGTAATTTGAAATTCTTCAAAAGTGTTTATTATATAAGAAAAAAATAATTTTCATTAGGTGTTAAAGCATGTTTTTAGACTTTTTACCTCACTTATTTGTTTTTATGATGAAGTTTGAGAAAGCTAAAATAATGTTTGAGATAAATTTTTGTTGAGTTAGAAACTTTATATTTTATTTTTTGTTATAATGAATGGGTCTCAAAGTTTGTTATGCCTAGAAGATATATTGATTCATTAGTGTCGTGTTAATATCCATTCATATATTACATTTATAAATTTATCAAATATATGAAAAAAAGTTATTAGGAGAAACTCTTTACCTATACATATTGCCTTTATATTTTTAGTAAATTTATGTGTTACACTTTACCTATGGGAGTCAACTTTTCACGTGTAGTTATTCATTTAAAGAATAATGAAGGAGACGTTTCAAATCTTCACAAAACATATTTTTTTTATAAAAAGAATTTAGGTCGAATAAGTACCATTGGTGCAAACTCTCTGAGATGGAATGCCATAATAAAATTTGTTAAATTGTCTAACTCTTAAAAATCAATGATAATTATTAAAACAAACTATATCATATTTATTTATTGCATGCCAAACAAAAACCAATTTTTCTTTTTAAATTAGAAAAGAAAACACTAAATTAAACTCTAAACAAAAATTATATCAATTTAAATCCTAAACTTTCGTAGATATATCAATTTTACACCCTTCATTACGTTCTTTCTAGGTAAATATCGTGTGATACATATATTTTATCAACTAAACTCCTAAACTTTCATAAACAAATCAATTTAGACTCTCATCTAAAACTTCTTTTGAAAAGTGTCCATGCATCAAGTTTAATCATCTATTTTATTAATTCAACATCTCGAAAAGTCTACACACGTATAAGAATGATGCATCGATAATTTTCAAATGTAATCTTAATAAAGAGTTAAATAATTGATTCACTTATAATAATTTAAAAGATAAATTTTTTTAAAAAAATTATATAATTCTTACAATATTTTTTAAATCAAATCTAAAAAGAGACGATTAATCGGTAAATTTATAAAATTCAAGATTTAAATAGGTATAATTTAAGGGATGTAAAATGAAAATTTCTCAAAAATGGATTATAGACAACATGATTTCACATTTTTCTTGAATAGCTAGCCTCACGCACATATGTATAGATTTAAAAATCTTCCACGTGGTCTGTCATGCATGCATTTTCGGAAACCGGTGAGACGTGAGACTGTGAGAGTTGTAATATTTTGGATTTAATTATTCTTCTTTTGGCTTATTTTTCAAAGGAATTTGAGGAATATTCTTTTTAAATAATAATATGGATAATTTGAAATTATCATATATATAAATATATATTTATTAAATCTGTGGATGGATGATGTTTTACTTTATTTGAAAGAGAAAATAATGGTATGAAACAAAATTTAATAATTATTAAGAAAAAAAATTAACGATTATCTATGTATTATCCTTACTATGTTTATTAATATTGAAATATATCATAAATAGTTGATCATATGTATTACTTCCATCGACAATAATGATATGATATTTTCATAATTGACCTTCTAAACAAGTAAAAAATGACATAAATTACATATCTAGTACGTCAGTTCTGAAAGATACGATAAGAATGTTGATTTCATGATATTCAGATGTCACATGCAGAACACGACATCATACTATAATAGAATATGTTTAATCAGATTTCCAGAAGTGACATCGATAAAAATAGAAACCTTAAAATCTAACAACTCAAAGCATTCACACTCTTAAAAGTTAAAATAAATATTCTTAATTGTGAATATTTATGAAAAGTAACAATTTTGTCTCTTGATCTTTAGTATGTAACAATCAGGATGTGTTTGGAGCGAAGATTATGCTAAATTATGAAAGGTCTAAACTAATACAATCATTAACTTATGGTTTTGAGTCTTTTGACTAATATAACTACAAATTTTAGACTAACACATAAAAAGTTTAGGGATATATGTTATTTTTCTTTAGTACATCAAAAACTATATCAAGTGATGGATGGTAAAGAAAAGGAATTCAAATTTGGGTCAACAAAAGAAATAGTAAATTTTGAAGATTCATTTTGAAAAATAGCAAAAAAAAAAAAAAAATCAAAATTAGAAAATCGTAAAATGATTTTTTAAATTATTATTCGAAATTTTTAAATGACCAAAATACCATTATCATATAACAATTATGCAGTAATTCAAAAAATATTAAATTTACAACTGAAAAGAACTAAGATTTTGTTAAACTTTAAAAATAAAAACAACTAAGATTTTGTTAAGGTTAAAAATTAAAAAAAAAAAAAAAATCAAACAAACAAAGATTTTATTAGCATTAAAAAAAATACAATAATTTTAGAACTCACAATCATAACAATCAATGTTTCATTTGAAAATTTAAAAGAGACTTTTTTTTTTTTTTAATCAAACTTGAATTATAATAAAACACAGTTACACAAAAATACCTAATCATTAACCCATGGTACAAAAGCTTTTGAAAAGTAACTCTGCAAAAAAGTTTAAAATTATAAAAATAAACAATCATTAAATTGAGAAATATTATATTATCCTTAAATACTACTCCATATTTGTAGAAATCAGGAGAAAATATCGTATATTTAAACAAATGAAAAATTAAGGCTACTTTATTTTTATTTTTAAAAATTAAGCTTATAAACACTACTTACATCTCCCAGTTTCATACATTGTGATCTAAATTTTGAAAACTATAAAGAGTAGTTCCTAAAAAATTGATTTTGTTTTTGAAATTCAACTAAAAATTCAACAGTATTTAAAAAAAGAAAGATGCAAATCATTATAAAAAATGTAGAGGAAATAAACTATGATAGTGTGGAAACATAATAAATAATAAAAAGGATAAGTGAATCTAGGCCATCAGTGAAGAATTGAAGCTCCAGGACGACTTACGAAGCGTTTTGAGCTAAAAATTTGAGATAATATTGTAAACTCAATTATAAACAACTTTGTAGAATAAAACTTTTTAAGATGAGGCCTGGAAATCGAGTTATATAATTTTGAATGTTGAACTGGAAATTGTTGAACAAGCAGGCAGCTGCTTGAATTGGGGCCAATGATGAAGTTTTGAATCTCCAGATTAAACGACGAGGAATTTTGAGCTGAAATTTTAAGGTAATGTTGCTAACTCAATTCAAAACATTTTTGTAGAAGGAAGTTTTTTCAGAAGAGGGCTGGATTTTGAGTTATGAATTTTTGAAGTTGTCACAGAGGATCTGGGCATAAGCAGACCGCTGCTTAGGAAGATGCTTAGGCAGCTCAAGAGCGAGAGCGAGGGAGAGCGAGAGGGAGCGAGAGGGAGCGAGCGAGAGCGAGAGGTGGATCTCGCTAGGGACGGGAATCTCGCTGGTTTGCACTGGATCTCGCTGGTTTTGCATTAAAACTCGCTGGAAAGTGCCAAATCTCGCTGGGAAGGGTAAATCTCGCTCATAGGGATGATCTCGCTCATGATGATTTTCTCGCTAGTCATGCTGATTTTGTTGATAAAAGTTCCATTAGTAAATGAACTATTTGAGGTATTTTGATAAGAGGCGTATAACCCGTTAAGAGGCCAACGAGCTGTGATGACTATGTGATGACTTACTGTTTTAATGATTTAGAAACTGTGATTTCTTGAAGATATTTCTTAAAGAAAAAGCAACAGTTCATCTCAAATATCAATTCTAACGGTTACATGTAATTCCCATTTCACACCTAATATAATATATAAATATATATTTTTGGAATAATAAAGTTTTTTCTTTTTAGTCAAAATGACAACTAAGATGATAAAGTAGTATTTAATTTTAGGTTAATTGCTATATAACTACCCCCACTATTCCAGATTTTCCTTTTGACAACTCATCTTCATTCACCAATCACAATTCGAATGTTGACTCACAAAAATATGAATTTTTATTTCGAAAATAAATTGTTTAAAGTTCTTTTTTTTTTTTAAAAAAAACTTTGTATGGTTTGAATATTTATAGCTTTTGTGATATATTCTATTTCTTTTTTTTTTTTTTTTTTTTTCTAGTAAGGTTTGGTAGATTTAATGATTTCTCTAAAGGAGTTTAATTATATAGGCTACACAAATTTTGCTTATAATTAAACATCAAATTTAGGTTTTGGTTATTAATTAGTTTGTTTTGGATTTTGGGCTTTGAAAATTGTGTTTGTTTTCTCCTAATATTTTTACTGTAATTTTCATCTATCCTAAAGAAAAATTTACTTTCATAGCCAACTTTGTGTAGCTCGCTCTATCATCCAACTATAGTTTGCCAAAATGAACATAGCTTCAACTGGCATAGTGTTTGTATTATTATCCTCAAAGTGAGAGATTCGACTCCCCTACCCCACATATTGTCAAAAAAAAAAAAAAAAAATCATAGTTTGTCACACGATCAACTCTTCTCATATATACATATATACAAACTTGGATTCATCCCGTGTTGTACTCATTTTTGTAAAACTCACTCGAGTATCAACGTGTGCATGGAGATAAGTATAGTGTTGTGGCTGCACTCAAATATTACTCATATAATTGAATTATTGATTTTCTATGGTGAAGTAAGACTAATAAAAAGGATGTGGTTTAGGATGTATACATTTTTGTATAGTTCATCGGTTTGTGATGTGACAAACTTTTTTTCCCAAAATATATTTTTGATTTTTTTTGTTATGTGATTTTGGAATGATGAAATAGGATAAATGCAATCCATTGAACCTAAATATGACTTTCCATGAAATAAAACATAATGAGCAATACTTGGTGATTAATATTTGGATGTATCCTATTTCTATGCATCTCACTTTCATCACACACAATAAGAATTAAAATATTTAAATGAAGATATAAAAAGAATTTATCACGTAACAAATTATGATAAGATAATTTGGTGGATGCACAAAGATAGATATATACCCAGATATATCTGAGTAATTTTCATACTGATACAACTTTTCTAATCATATGGTAAACTGTGATTGGACAATTGGGACAGAAAGATAGGTGGAATGCAGGATGCAGTGGGGTATTTTTCATCTTTAATTACCACTAGTTACTAAAGGACAAAAATGCCCCTAGTAATTCATTTACCAAGAGAACAAAAAAACTTAGAAAAATAAAAAGTTTAACCCCAAGGCTTATAAATAAACTCCATTGTTGCACCTCAAAATCAGAGTCCAGAAAGAACAAGAAGAACAAGAAAGACAGAAAGAGCCTCGATGACGAGGAAGAAAGTGAAGTTGGTTTGGATTGCAAGCGATAATGCAAGAAAAGCCAGTTTCAAGAAACGAAGGCTCGGATTGTTAAAGAAAGTAAGTGAACTCACCACTCTCTGCGGCGTTTTCGCCTTTGCCGTCGTCAATGGCCCCGACGAGGACCATCCCGTCATCTGGCCATCTCTCTCCGTCGCTCAACACCTCTACCGTCGCTTTCTCAGCCTTCCGGAAGTCGAACGCCAGAAGAAAATGACGAATCAAGAGACATATCTCAAGGAATGCACCACTAAAGCTCAAGATATGCTAAAGAAACTCATCAAGAAGAATCAAGAACTCGAACTCGATCTTCTGATGCATCAATTGCATCAAGGTCATCATATTTCCCAACTCACCAATGGGGAATTGCTCGCATTGTTCTGGATGGTCGGAGAGAGAATAAGAGACTGCCAAAAACGAATCGAGTATCATCAACAGGTTCATCGTCTTCCTCCTCCTCCTACTGAATTTGTTCCTTCTAACTCTCCTCTGCTTGAAATAGGGAGCAATGAGATGGATCTTGTTGATAATGGAAGGAATTTGATGGATAAATGGTTTATTGATATGGTGATGAATTCGAATGATAAAATTGGGGGAAATAGTAGCAATATGGCAGGGGAGTTAGGGTTTGTTCAATCGGAAGTGAATATGGGCGATTTGATGGATGGAGAAAATTTGATGGTGGGAATCAGCGAATTAGGCGGAACGGAAACGATTATTGTTGAAGGAGATGGCGATGAGAACATTTTGTTATCGGAGTGGAATTTTGGGGTAAATGACAATTCTGGAATGTGTGAGATTGAGAAGCTTGTGAACGACATTAATGGCGTTGGTGTTGAGGCTACTGTTAGTCATATGGATTTCACTCACCAAGCGGGTTTTGGAATCGGTGGTGACGTCAATGGTGGAGACCCTATGGGGAGTCTGTACTCCGATGCCTGCTACTACGGCGACAGTGGTGGTGTAAGGATTGATGTGAATGATGATGTAGAGATGTTGCTTCAAGGATTGTTTGAAAGTGAAATAAGCTGCAGCAATGGAAATGGAAATGGAAATGAAATTCAACATGGAAATGGAAATGAGAATCAGAATAATGAAGGTGGAGACGTTGAAGATGATCTTCTAAGTAAGGAATGGCAAAACAACTTTACTCCATAATTGCTTCTTCTTAATTAAGTTCTAAATAATGGAGGAATTTGAGGGTTACTCCAATTTTCTCTCTCTCTATATATAAAAATATTATGATGGTATGAATTATGATCTAGTGTCTAAAGAAAATAGAATAATGTGTTAGTTTCTTATGAGTAGTTAAAATCTAGTTCTCTTTTTTAAGGGTGGATTAATTGAAATATTTGAGTAGTCTACTTAAGCATTTTTTAGAGATTAAAAAAAAAATATATGATCACTATTTTAGTATTTGTCCAGATAATTCTGTATCAAGTTTGTCTAAGTTAATTGAGTGAAGTTTAAATTGTCTCTTTTTATAAGAATTTAAATATCTGATTTTTCATATATTATTGATATATACTTATTTAGTGAATTCGAAAATTCGATTTTCGATCTCTCGCAATTTTTTTATAATATTTGGAATGGAAGAATAGAACGGCTTCGAATGCATGAACTAGGTTTATTTTAATAAAATTATAAATATTTTTATTATTATTATTATTATTATTATTATTATTGTTGTTGTTGTTGTTGTAACTCCTACAATGGTCTCGCATGCATGCAATTATAGAAGATGGTGAAACGTGAGTACATGAGGGTGGCAATATTTTGGATAATTATTCTCTTTTGGCTTATTCTTGGAATTTAAGGAATATTCTTTTTAAATAATAATGGGTATATTTTTTTTAGGAATAATAATGGGTATTTGAACCATAGAACATATTTGAAATCTTATAAACATATTATTAAAAAAATGAGAATGACTTATATTTTAAATTAATCTCATTTTGAGGTATATCTCGTCTTGTTTTGGGAGTAAAGAGAGACAATAATGATACAAAACAAAATTTAGTAATTATTTGAGAATATTTGTTGGTTAGCCATGTGTTATTTTTACTATGTCTATTAATATTAAAATATATTATTAATAATTACAATTATGTATTACGTTTGATTGATAACGAACGATATGGTATTTCAATAATTGAAAATCTAAACAAGTCAAAAATGACGTAACTTACGTATCTAGTACGTTGGTTTTGAATGACATGATAAGATCATTGATTTTTGTGGTATTCAAATGACGCGTGCACAACGAGACATCATATTATTATAGAATATGTCAAGTTAGAGTCTTCACATGCGACATCAATAAAAATAGTAACCCTAAAAAGCAACGACTTAAACCATCTAAACTTAAAAACATAAAGGTTGAAAAAACATTTTTAGTCATTAACTTTTAACGATTTAGGTCCCGTTTAGTAACTATTTGATTTTCTAAAATTAAGCCTATATTTCGTTTTTGCCTTTGTTTTTTACTTTTTACTAATATTTTTAAAAGTCAAGCCATGTTTTGAAAACTAAAAAAAAAATCATTTTTAATTTATTTTTTAAATTGACTAAGAATTCAACTCTTTACCTAAGAAATATGCAAACAATTGTAGAAAAGAAATTACGAAGAATTAGGCTTAATTTTTAAAAATAAAAAATCAAATGGTTACCAAATGAAGTATTAGTCTCTTTTGATTTTAATATATAACAAACACTTATTTTTATATTTTTAATTTTGCAACAATTTAGTCCATATACACTTTCAAATTTTTAACAATTGTACAGGGCAGAGACTACATTATGACAAATGTTAAAATACATATACTAAATTGTTACATAATAAAATTGATGACTAAGACCTCATTTGATAATCATTTAGTTTTTTTTTTAAAAAAAATTAAGCCTATAGTTCTTCCACCTCTAACTTTTTAATTTGTTATCTACTTTTTACTTGTGTTTTCAAAAATCAAGCCGAATTTTGAAAATTAAAATAATAGTTTGAAAAGCTTGTTTTCCTTTTTAGAATTCTGCTAAAAAATCAATTTTTGTACTTGAGAAAGATGCAAATGATTGTAAGAAATTAAGATGAAATATGTTAATTGTCAAAAAACCAAAACCAAAAAACAAAACGATTACCAAATGAGACCTAATTTATTAAAAATAAAAAATATAGAGAGAGAGATATTGAGGCTTAGTTTGGAGTTGTAGCTTCTAAAATAATTTCTCGTGATTGTAGTTCTAAAAAACAATTGTAAAATGAAGAAAATTAGTAGTATTTGTTCAATTTTAATTTTGAACATGAAAAAGTATGTTAAATTTTTTGGATAAATAATAGTAAATTGTCGTGATGGATAATAATGCCTAAATTAAATAGACCTATTTTCAAAATTTATATTTTTTTATAATTATTTAGGAAGCATTTAGGACAAGGGTTATCATCAAAATATAATAACCACCTCTTGCTACAAGAAAACTAATTCAAAACCTCCAATTAACTACAATCATCACTATTTCAAAACCCCCAATTGCTACAGTATTTACTATTTACTACAACTTTTACTATTTTACATTCATCATTTTTTTTATTATTTGCTACAGTATTTACTATTTCCTTCTCAAACTAAAATAGTTTACATCTCAGACACATACTATTATAACCTAAACTAAAATAATTTATACCCAAAGACAAACTATCATAATCCAACTATAACAATCTATAACTATAATAACTAGTTTATTGTCCCAAACGCCTCTTAGATGTTATATCATATATGTTGAAAACTTAAATTTATATATTCTTTGCTCTAAATTTATTCAAAGAAAAAATATAAGATTATTTTTTAAATATAGGAGAAATATGTGCTATTATGTAAAGAAAAAAATGATAGCATTGCACTAACCAATTTAAAATTTTAGGATATAGATATTCACTGCATAAGGAATATACTAAATATACAAAATAAATCTTAATCTATAAATAATAATATTGAAATTTTGCTTAAAAGTTGGTCATAAACAAATTTTTAAAACGATGAGAACAAATCAGTCTTTTGAAGAGTGTCCATGCATAAACAAAACAATTTAGACTCTCAACTAAAACTTCTTTTGAAGAGTGTCCATGCATCAAGTTTAATCATCTATTTTATTAATTCAACATCTCGAAAAGCCTATACACCTATAAGAATAAAATGCATCGACAATTTAAAACGGAATTATATAATTTTTACAATATTTTTCAAACCAAATCTTAAAAAATATGATTAATCGATAAATTTATGAAAGTTCAAGATTTAAATAGGTATAATTTAAAATGAAAATTTCTCCAAAATAGATTAAAAACAACATGATCTCACATGTTTCATGAATAGCCCTGACACACATATGTATAGATTTAAAAATCTTCCACGTGGCCTGTCATGCATGCAATTCCGGAAACTGGTGAGACGTGAAACTGTGAGAGTTGTATTGTAATATTTTGGATTTAATTATTCTTCTTTTGGCTTATTCTTCAAAAGCATTTGAGGAATATTCTTTTTAAATAATATTATGGATAATTTGAAATTATCATATATATAAATATATATATTAAATCTGTAGATTGATGTTGTTTTACTTTATTTGAAAGAGAAAATAATTTAATAATTATTAAGAAAAAATTAATGATTATCTGTATATTATCCTTACAATCTTTATTAATATTGATAAATAGTTGATCATATGTAATACTTTCATTGACAATAATGATATGATATTTTAATAATTGACCTTCTAAACAAGTCAAAAATGACGTAAGTTACATATGTAGTGCGTCGGTTTCAAAAGATACGATAAGAACATTGATTTCATGATATTCAAATGTCACATGCAGAACACAACTCTTTGCCCCAAACGCCCCTTAGTCTATACACTTTTAAATACATAACGACTGTTCAAGATACTGATGACATCATTACAAATTTCAAAATACAAGTACTAAATTATTATAAAACAAAAAATATAGAGACAAAATCATGAGGTGTTTTCAAATAAAGGAAAATGAACCAACTTATTTACAAATATAACAACTCGTTACTATCTATCAGTGATAGATCACGAGATTGATGTCCATCGTGATCTGTCGTCCATTGATAGATGTCTATCGCGATCTATCACTGATAGACAGTAATATTTTGTTATACTAAAAATATTTTCAAGAGTTTTACCATTTAAAACAATTACCCTTAAATACATTACCCACTAAAATTTAGCAATTAAATTATTACTTTCATAATATTCACTATCGTTTAATTGAGATAAAATACCTGCCTCGAAATTCACGAAAGGAAAGAAATCATATTACAAATCTCGGTACATTTCATCACTAAAGAAGAGAAGATATTTTAACCTTTGGTACTCATAGCCTTAAAATTATAAAAGATTAATGGCAGTAAGAACAAAAGAAAAAGAGAAAAAGAAAATGTAATAATAGATAATAAAAAAATTTAAAAATAATGATAATTTTTTCACATAAAAACAAAGAAAAGAAAAAAGCAATAGTTCAACCAATTGTCTCAAATATCAATGCAAACTTAACCGTAATTCCCATTTCACACCTAATATAATATATAAATATATATTTTTGGCATAATAAATAATAATAAAGTTCGTTTTTAGTCAAAATGACAACTCATAATGATATAGTAATATTTAATTTTGGGTTAATTGCTATATAACTACCCCTACTATTCCAGATTTACCTTTTGACAACTCATCTTCATTCACCAATCACAATTCCAATGTTGACTGACAAAAATATGAATTTTTATTTCGAAAATAAATTGTTTAATATATATTTTTTTTTTTATAACTTTGTATGGTTTGAATATTTATAGCTTTTGTGATATATTCTATTTCTTTTTTTTTTTTATTTTTTTCAAGTAAGGTTTGGTAGATTTAATGATTTCTCTAAAGGAGTTTAATTATATAGGCTACACAAATTTTGCTTATAACTAAACATCAAATTTAGGTTTTGGTTAATAAGAAAAATTGTGTTTGTTTTCTCCTAATCTTTTTACAGTACTTTTCATCCATCATTAAGAAAAATTTGCATCCATAGCCAACTTTGTGTAGCTCACTTTATCGTCTGACTATAATTTGCCAAAATGAACATAGCTTCAACTGGCATAGTGTTGGTATTATTATCCTCAAAGTGAGAGATTCGACTCCCCTACCCCACATATTGTCAAAAAAAAAAAAAAATCATAGTTTGTCACAAGATCAACTCTTCTCATATATACATATATACAAACTTGGGTGCATCCCGTGATGTACTCATTTTTGTAAAACTCACTCGAGTATCAACGTGTGCATGGAGATGAGTATAGTCTTGTGGCTGCACTCAAATATTACTCATATATCTATATTGAATTATTTATTTTCTATGGTGAAGTAAGACTAATAAAAAGGATGTGGTTTAGGATGTATACATTTTTGTATAGTTCATCGGTTTGTGATGTGACAAACTTTATTTCCCAAAATATATTTTTGACTTTTTTTGTTATGTGATTTTGAAATGTTGAAATAGGATAAATGCAATCCATTGAACCTAAATATGACTTTCCATGAAATAAAACATAATGAGCAATACTTGGTGATTAATATTTGGATGTATCCTATTTCTATGCATCTCACTTTCATCGCACACAATAAGAATTAAAATATTTAAATAAAGATATAAAAAGAATTTATCACGTAACAAATTATGATAAGATAATTTGGTGGAAGCACAAAGATAGATATAGACCCAGATGTATCTGAGTAATTTTCATACTGATACAACTTTTCTAATCATATGGTAAACTGTGATTGGACTATTGGGTCAGAAAGATAGGTGGAATGCAGGATGCAGTGGGGTATTTTTCATCTTTAATTACCACTAGTTACTAAAGGACAAAAATGCCCCTAGTAATTCGTTTACCAAGAGAATAAAAAAACTTAGAAAAAGAAAAATAAAAATAAAAAGTTTAACCCCAAGGCTTATAAATAAACTCCATTGTTGCACCTTAAAATCAGAGTCCAGAAAGAACAAGAAGAACAAGAAAGACAGAGAGAGCCTCGATGACGAGGAAGAAAGTGAAGTTGGTTTGGATTGCAAGCGATAATGCAAGAAAAGCTAGTTTCAAGAAACGAAGGCTCGGATTGTTAAAGAAAGTAAGTGAACTCACCACTCTCTGCGGCGTTTTCGCCTTTGCCGTCGTCAATGGCCCCGACGAGGACCATCCCGTCATGTTGTTTTACTTTATTTGAAAGAGATAACAATTTAATAATTATTAAGAGAAAATTAATGATTATCTGTATATTATCCTTCTATGTTTATTAATATTGATAAATAGTTGATCATATGTAATACTTTCATTGACAATAATGATATGATATTTTAATAATTGACCTTCTAAACAAGTCAAAAATGACGTAAGTTACATATCTAGTGCGTCGGTTTCAAAAGATACGATAAGATCATTGATTTCATGATATTCAGATGTCACATGCAGAACACGACATCATACTTTAATAGAATATGTTTAATTAGATCACCAGGAGTGACATCGATAAAAATAGTAACCCGAAAAGCTAACAACTCAAAGCATTCACACTCTTAAAAGTTAAAACAAATATTCTTAATCATGAATATTTATGGAAATTAAAAATTTAGTCTCTTGATCTTTAGTATGTAACAATTTATGGTGTGTTTGGGGCGAAGACTATCCTAAGATTATAATAACTACTAAAGTAAATACTATTTTGTATTCCCCAATTAATTACAGTCAACATTATTTCTAAACCCTCATTTGCTATAGTATTTACTATTTGTTATGGCTTTTACTATTTAACATTTATATCTTTTTATTCATTGGTATAGTGTTTACTATTTCCTTCTCAAATTAAAATAGTTTACACTTCAAACACATAATATTATAACCCAAACTAATATAATCTATACCCCAAACACAAACTATTATAACCCAAACTAATATAATCTATACCCCAAACACAAACTATTATAACTTAACTATAATAACCTAGAACTATAATAATCAACTCTTTGCCCCAAACGCCCCTTAGTCTATGCACTTTTAAATACATAACGATTGTGCAAGATATAGATGACATCATTACAAATTTCAAAATACAAGTACCAAATTATTATAAAACTAAAAATATAGAGACAAAATCATGAGGTGTTTTCAAATAAAGGAAAATGAACCAACTTATTTATAAATATAACAAAACGTTACTATCTGTCAATGATAGACTGCGAGATTGATGTCCATCGTGATCTGTCATCCATTGATATATGTCTATCGCGATCTATCACTGATAGACAGTAATATTTTGTTATACTAAAAATATTTTCAAGAGTTTTACCATTTAAAACAATTACCCTTAAGTTCATTACCCACTAAAATTTAGCAATTAAATTATTACTTTCATAAAATTCACTATCGTTTAATTGAGATAAAACCCTGCCTCCAAATTCACGAAAGGAAAGAAATCATATTACAAATCTCGATACATTTCATCACTAAAGAAGAGAAGATATTTTTAACCTTTGGTACTCATAGCCTTAAAATTATAAAAGATTAATGGCAATAAGAACAAAAGAAAAAGAGAAAAAGAAAAAAAGATTTTAAAATAATGATAATTTTTTCACATAAAAACAAAGAAAAGAATGGTAAATCTAGCTGGTTTTGCGTTAATTCTCGCTGGAAAGTGCCAAATCTCACTGGGAATGATAAATCTCGCTAGGATTAGTAAATCTCGCTCATAGGGATGATCTCGCTCATGATGATTTTCTCGCTAGTCATGCTGATTTTGTTGATAAAAGTTCCATTAGTAAATGAACTATTTGAGGTATTTTGCTAAGAATTCTAAGTAGTTTAACTGGGAATTATGTTCTTTCAATCAAAGAAGAGCTAGAAGAGGCGTATAACCCGTTAAGAGGCCAACGAGCTGTGAGTGACTATGTGATGACTTACTGTTTTAATGATTTAGAAACTGTGATTTCTTGAAGATATTTCTCATGCTAAGTGTTTAAATGAAATGCCAAGCAACGTGTTTGTGAAACTGTTTCTCATGCTAAGTAAAGCATGTTTTCCATGGAATTGATATGATTTAAATATGTTATTTTGTCCAAATACTTTCAGCATGTTTAAGTAACTCCATTTTTTATGATGAACTAGTATGATGATTTGAGCACTAAGCCTTAGTGTTCAACTAAATGTTAATGAGTAGTTTTACTTAAAACGCAATACCGAAGGACATTTGAGAAGGTATGCCCAACTAAATACCGAAGGACATTTGAGAAGGTATCCGCCCAACCAGATACCGAAGGACATTCGAGAAGGTATCTGACCAACTAGGTACCGAAGGACATTCGAGAAGGTACCGGACCAACTTGATACCGAAGGACATTTGAGAAGGTATCTTAGCAGCTCGATACTGAAGGACCTTTGAAAAGGTATCTGAGCAGAAGTGCCTAAGGATACTGAAGGACAATGAGAAGGTATCCTAGTCAAGTACCTGAGAATACTGAAAGACAATGAGAATGTATCCTAGTCAAGTACCTGAGGATACTGAAGGACAATGTGAAGGTATCCTAGTCAGGTACATAAGGTACGATGGTACTCAGTTATAATCATGCGCACGTAGGTAATATAACGTCGAGGGACTGAGTGAAAGGGGTTCTCCCCGACTAAGGTTGACGTTGAGGGTTAAAACTAGTAGTTCACTCTCAACTAAGGATAAAGGCAGTCGTATATTTTTCTAGACTAGAAGGATAGTTTGAAATTCTAATGCTTATGAATGTTTATCAACGCGTGATGTTTACTAATATATGAGTTTTCCAAGTATGTTTTCTATGTCTAATGCATGCTAGTGGTTTTACATGCTAGTTCAATATGTTTTATGCCAACTTATTTCACAAAGTATGAAACATGCGTTAGGGTTAAAGGTAAGGTTGAATGAAGCTTGACGTACTATGTTTTAAATACCTAAGGTTGCAAAAGTACATGCGTTGGTATTTCTAAACATAATGAATAGGGATACTGAAGGTAAGGAAGGTATCTGAATAAATGTACTGTGAACCCCGAATCCCAATTTTACACTTAAGTGTGTTTTCTTATTTAAATTGTCTTAATTTTCCACTTAATTGTGTGTCCCTATTTAAATTTGTATAAATAAGTTGAGTAGATTGATGAGAAAGTTAGTATGAAATGGTGAAGAAAGAATGGGGATTTGAAAAGAAAAAAAAAATATGGAATTGAGTTGGGAAAGTTGGGGAAAAATAATAAGTAGGTTGAACTAGTGTGGAATAATATGGAAATTGAGTTTGTGAAATTTCGGCTAAATATAGAGAAGTTATGTGAAATGCGTTATGGCTGAAGGACTGAGGAAAAAATGGAATTTATGTGAAATGCGAAAAATATGGGAAATTACTTTGGAAAAAATTGGAAAATCCGTGTAAAAGTATCATAAAGTGGTGAGCAAACGTGTACGGAGAACAATGATCGCAGTAGCTAAGAGCGAGATCGTTGAGAGTGAGATCAGTGAGATCGTTGAGAGTGAGATCATTGAGATTGGGACCAGCGAGATTGGAGAGGAAATGGGAGAGAGCGAGATTGGATAGAAGATGGGAGAGAGCGAGAGAAGCGAGAAAGCTGGAGAGAGCGAGAGTGGAGAGAGTGAGACCAACGAGATTGGAGAGAGCTAACCAACGAGATTGCTAGAGAGAGCGAGAGTGAAGAGAGCGAGACCAGTGAGAAAACGGGAAAGATCGACACTGCCGAGAGCGGAAAGAGCGAGAGTGCCTATTTGTTAGCCTTGCTTTGTCCGATTCGAACGTCACGCCCACGCCTCACCTATGTATTTGGACGCGTTGGGGTGGATTATGCATGTAAAAATCCTAATTTGAATATAAACAAAGCTTGAAGACGTAAGGGCAAACATCAATTAAAATCTAGGTGTCTGATTAAGAGAAATTCTTAAACCCTAAGAAATTGTATTGGATGCATTTGGGAAGAACACATTGAACCAAGGTGAAGTCAACTTACGTTGATAAAGGGAGGATTAAACATTTGGTCATGCAGCCAAGTAGGTGCTGTCAATCCCACGAGCAATTTGAACGCCGATAAATAGGGAGTTGGGATTTAATTTTCAAATCACACAAAAATCATAAATTTCGTAGAGAAAGTAGAAGGCAGTGAGGGTTTAAAGGAATGTGTCAACTTTGGACGAGGAGATCTTCCAATATACTCGTGCGTTTGAAGTGATTCCAAAGCCATCTGAAAACTCTGGAAGTTGAGAAGAAGGCAGAAGGGTCAGACTTTCGGATCAGTCTGGGCCAGTCTTGAAGATTTTGAGATTACGGCCAAACCATAAGAAATTCTAAGCTGAAACTTTAGGGTAAGATTCCTAAGTCATTTTAGAATACGCTTGTAGATGGAGGTATTTTCAAATAAGTTTCGGAACTATAAGTAATCTAAGTTTTAATTTGAATCTGGATTCTAGGGGTCTAGGGGTGAAAAAGGGACCCGAGGAGCTACTAGAGTTAAAAGTTCCTAAGAGTTCGAGGTGAGTGGCTAAAATGTTTTCGAACTAAAATGTTTTTAAACTGTTTTGATTACAAACGTTTTACAGAAAGCATGTTTGCGAAAATAATTCTCATGCCTACTAGTTTTCTAAAGTGGTTTCTAAGCAAGTTTGAATTGTGATTTGAACACATACATATTGTAGAAAAACTATTTACATATGTATATGTACTGATTTTATCCAGCATGCGTTACCATCTTTAGAGCCATGTTGTATATATGTTATACTATACATGCTTTAAATAGAAAAGTTGTTTATAAATAGTTTTGGTAAAATGCGATGTTGAAGTACAAGGAGAAGGCATCCACTCAACTAGATACTGAAGTACAAGGAGAAGGTATCTATTGGTATTGAAGTACGTTTGAGAAGGTACCAAGCCAACGGGATACTGAAGTACGTTGGAGAAGGTATCCTAGTAGCTCGATACTGAAGTACAAGGAGAAGGTATCTGAGCAATAGTACCTAATGTGTGAAGGTACTTAGTGTGGCCACAGGTGAATAAAGTCAGAGATTGAGCAAAAGGGTTATATGTTTTACCAGATATACAGTACTTTGATTTGAGAAATGATTTTACTGTTTTATGTTTAAAACTGTTTTATATACATTACGCTTGGAAAATATTTATGCTGCAAAAGTTTATATTTCAGATAAAACTATTTTCTGAAATTATGCATGAGAATTTACTATGTTTTCTTGGTCACTCACTGGGCGTAAGCTCACCCCTTTTCAAATGTTTTTGTTTTTCCCCCCCACAGGTAGTGGTCAAATTCTCTGAAGACAGCTCAATATCTGCTCTGCCACTAAAGGACCAAAAGACTTGTAAACGTTTGCTAGGTGGTTACTGTTAATATTGTACACATGTTACTATTGTTCATATAGGGACTAGGGTTTGTGGGTTTTGGGATTTGTAAATCTAATGTTGTAAATACTCTAAACATATTAAGTTTCTAAGTTAATAAATTGTGGGCCTACAGCCGTCCCGTTGCATATAATTTGTATTTGGTATCAGAGTTATTCTGCAAGAGTTTTTAGGCAGTAAGTGTCAGCCTAAAGGTTGATAACTGCTGCAGTCACGCCCTTCTCTAGGCTAAGAGGGTGATCTGGGATGGGGTGTGACATGTACCTACAGTGTTGACGGTACATAGCAATCTCCATGTGTATGTAGGTGGGTCTGAATGAGAGGCCGAGGTATGGGTCTCTTGGCCGATAATAGACGTTGGGAGCTAGAGTAGTGTATGCTCATTCTCAACTAGGGATTAATGATGATTATTGATGTTTAAGAGTTGTTATCAACGTTTATGTTTTAAGGATGTTGCTTGAGATGCCATCAGTATATTTAAAGAGATCGACATAGGGATCTCTTCTAGCCATAGCTTAACATGAACAGGTCGAAGTAGAGGTCTCACCTGGTCATGGCTTGACGATGGGAATTAGAGTAGGGAATGTTCATTTTCAACTAAGATTCAGTTGCAGATACAATGGTTTAAAAGGTTTTATGTACACGTTTGCTTGGTATATTTTAAGTCCCAGTGTTATGTTTTCAAGCTTTCAGTTTAAGCATGAGATTTACGTTTTATCAAGTCACTCACTGGGCTTCTAGCTCACGTTTTCAAATGTTTTCTTTCAGGTAGCGGTTAGTTCCCAAAAGACTATTATGCTGCTGCTCTGCCACTCAAAGAAACAGTTTAAAGGAAGTGTAATTGAAGATCGGTATTAGTTAGTACATATGTGTCTGACTAGTGACTAGTATTTTTTTAATATATATATTTCTAAAAAACAAGGATACTGATACGTTGAAGATACATTTTTTCCTTTAAAAAAATCTATAATAGGGATAAATTTAGCATACAAGTTAATAACAATAGCACAAAATAGAATACAAACACTGAAATACAATACAAAAAAAACATCTAAGATGTTGAAGTACAATAGTTAATAAAATGCAATAGAAAAGTGACTCATATTGTAAAGAAGAAGAAGAAGAATATTAGAGAGAGAAGTATGAAGATAAACGAAGAACTTATTATTGAACATATCCAAATTATTTAAATTTTTGTGAACTTTGTGGGGACTCAAATGTGAAGATGGAGATTAGATGATTCTAGTCTAGGGTTTGGTCTGTTATTTTTTTTTTCTTTTAGTTTCGGACTCGAGTTGTGAGCTTTTTAAATAGGTTGCCTAATTTTAGATTAGAAAAGATTAGATGACGAATCAAGAGACATATCTCAAGGAATGCACCACCAAAGCTCAAGATATGCTAAAGAAACTCATCAAGAAAAATCAAGAACTCGAACTCGATCTTCTGATGCATCAATTGCATCAAGGTCATCATATTTCCCAACTCACCAATGGGGAATTGCTCACATTGTTCTGGATGGTCGGAGAAAGAATAAGAGACTGCCAAAAACGAATCGAGTATCATCAACTGGTTCATCGTCTTCCTCCTCCTCCTACTGAATTTGTTCCTTCTAACTCTCCTCTGCTTGAAATAGGGAGCAATGAGATGGATCTTGTTGATAATGGAAGGAATTTGATGGATCAATGGTTTATTGATATGGTGATGAATTCGAATGATAAAATTGGGGGAAATAGTAGCAATATGGCAGGGGAGTTAGGGTTTGTTCAATCGGAAGTGAATATGGGCGATTTGATGAATGGAGAAAATTTGATGGTGGGAATCAGCGAATTAGGCGGAACGGAAACGATTATTGTTGAAGGAGATGGCGATGAGAACATTTTGTTATCGGAGTGGAATTTTGGGGTAAATGACAATTCTGGAATGTGTGAGATTGAGAAGCTTGTGAACGACAAATCAATTTAGACTCTCAACTAAAACTTCTTTTGAAGAGTGTCCATGCATCAAGTTTAATCATCTATTTTATTAATTCATCATCTCGAAAAGCCTATACACGTATAAGAATAAAATGCATCGACAATTTTCAAATGTAATCTTAATAAAGGGTCTAAATAATTGATTCACTTATAATAATTTAGAAGATAAATTTAAAACGGAATTATATAATTTTTACAATATTTTTCAAACCAAATCTTAAAAAAAAATGATTAATCGATAAATTTATGAAAGTTCAAGATTTAAATAGGTATAATTTAAAATGAAAATTTCTCCAAAATAGATTAAAGACAACATGATCTCACACGTTTCATGAACAGCCCTGACACACATATGTATAGATTTAAAAATCTACCACGTGGCCTGTCATGCATGCAATTCCGGAAACTGGTGAGACGTGAAACTGTGAGAGTTGTATTGTAATATTTTGGATTTAATTATTCTTCTTTTGGCTTATTCTTCAAAAGCATTTGAGGAATATTATTTTTAAAGAATATTATGGATAATTTGAAACTATCATATATATAAATATATATATTAAATCTGTAGATTGATGTTGTTTTACTTTATTTGAAAGAGAAAACAATTTAATAATTATTAAGAAAAAATTAATGATTATCTGTATATTATCCTTACTATCTTTATTAATATTGATAAATAGTTGATCATATGTAATACATTCATTGACAATAATGATATGATATTTTAATAATTGACCTTCTAAACAAGTCAAAAATGACGTAAGTTACATATCTAGTGCGTCGGTTTCGAAAGATACAATAAGAACATTGATTTCATGATATTCAGATGTCGCATGCAGAACACGACATCATACTTTAATAGAATATGTTTAATCAGATTTCCAGGAGTGACATCGATAAAAATAGTAACCCTAAAAACTAACAACTCAAATCATTCACACTCTTAAAAGTTAAAACAAATATTCTTAATCATGAATATTTATGGAAAGTAAAAATTTAGTCTCTTGATCTTTAGTATGTAACAATTTATGATATGTTTGGGGCGAAGACTATCCTAAGATTATAATAACTACTAAAGTAAATACTATTTTGTATTCCCCAATTAGTTACAGTCAATATTATTTCTAAACCCTCATTTTCTATAGTATTTACTATTTATTATGGCTTTTACTATTTCACATTCATATCTTTTTATTCATTGCTACAGTGTTTACTATTTCCTTCACAAATTAAAATAGTTTACACTTCAAACACATACTATTATAACCCAAGCTAATATAATCTATACCCCAAACACAAACTATTATAACTTAACTATAATAACCTAGGACTATAATAATCAACTCTTTGCCCCAAACGCCCCTTAGTCTATATACTTTTAAATACATAACGATTGTTCAAGATACAGATGACATCATTACAAATTTTAAAACACAAGTACTAAATTATTATAAAACTAAAAATATAGAGACAAAATCATGAGGTGTTTTCAAATAAAGGAAAATGAACCAACTTATTTATAAATATAACAAAACGTTACTATCTATCAATGATAGACTGCGAGATTGATGTCCATCGTGATCTGTCGTCCATTGATATATGTCTATCGCGATCTATCACTGATAGACAGTAATATTTTGTTATACTAAAAATATTTTCAAGAGTTTTACCATTTAAAACAATTACCCTTAAGTTCATTACCCACTAAAATTTAGCAATTAAATTATTACTTTCATAAAATTCACTATCGTTTAATTTAGATAAAATCCTGCCTCGAAATTCACGAAAGGAAAGAAATCATATTACAAATCTCGATACATTTCATCACTAAAGAAGAGAAGATATTTTTAATCTTTGGTACTCATAGCCTTAAAATTATAAAAGATTAATGGCAATAAGAACAAAAGAAAAAGAGAAGAAGAAAAAAAGATTTTAAAATAATGATAATTTTTTCACATAAAAACAAAGAAAAGAAAAAAGCAACAGTTCAACCAATTGTCTCAAATATCATTGCAAAAACTAATAAAGATTAAGACAAACTAATTTAAAGAAGTGAAACAAACTATGGTTTAACTTTAATAGGTTCAGATATGATTCTAACACCAAACATTTAATAGCAATAAATGTCTTTTCTAAACCAGCCACAACTCTAAATTCTCCTCCATTTTCCACCCTTAGTTTTTTTTTTTTTTTTTTTTTTTTTTTAATCCTTTTTACTTGTTTACTTTGTATAAATCTACACCCACCAAAAAAAAATCAATTTATATTTTCTTTTTTAAAATTAATTTTATTTAATATATGATTTGAGTTTAGTAGTATTTTGGTCCATAAGTTTTCCAACTTGACATTTTAACCTTTATTTTAATTTTTTTATATATTTTTTTGGCCTCATTTGTCTTTATTTGTTCAAGTACACACACATACATACATACATACACACACACATATACACACACACCTATACATACATACATACATATACACACATACACAAACATACATATATATATACACATACATATATTAACTTCTCCTTTCCATTTTCAGATGGAAAGTGAACAAAATGCTATATAAACTAAAATAGCTCGAAAAATCAAAAGTATAATTTATCTTTTTTTTTTTTTTTTTTTATAAATAACTGTATTTGATATTGTTGAATGATATTCACTCAACACCATGTAGAGGTGAAAAGATTCAAAACTTTGGCTTCTTGACCAATAGTAGGTGTCCTAACTAGGTGAGCTATTCACATGTTTAACAGATGTTCATGGGATAGAGATGGAGGCAAGGATAAGCTTCTCTAGTTTTGTCTCCATTCTCTAATTTATTCTTCATTCCACGAAAGTTTTCGTTTACTTCAATAGATTTCTTGTGAAAAATTTATGGAAATTGTGTTCTCCGCAAAGAATTGTTGGTCATTCAGTTTTGTTACTAAAAAAATTCAATGAAAATGTTTTGGATTTTATTTTTTTCAATGAAAACTCTCTATTTAAATGCTTAATTTCCAATTAAAAAAAATCATGAACATTGTAAAAGAAACCAAATAACACTTCATAAACATATCAAATTAGTTGGTCTCATAACATTTCTTTTTTTTTTTTTCTTTCTATTTATGTATTATAAAATGGTGAAAACATTATTGTCAATAGAAAGTTATCAAATATATTGTAAATAAATCAATATATGGCGAAACTAGCTATAGAATACAATACTATAGGATTAGGAATTTCTACAAATTAATTGGCTAGGGTTAAAATAGATCTATTTTATCAAATAATATATAATTAAAAAAATAATGTATTTGTAGTTTTAGCATATAATTAAGCATATGTTCTTTTTATTATTATTATTATTATTATTAAGCATATGAATATCATATTTGAACATGACAAAGTTTTTGTGGCTTCTCATAATTTATTATTTTGTATTTTTATAGATTTTAATTGATATAAATATAAAAAAAATTCTTTGGCTTTTTTTTTAATATTCAACATCTGAAAGGTGAGATTTTGACATTTTGGTTGTGTGTATATATATATATATAATTAAATTATAGCAAAATAAATTAAATTATGTCAATTTTAATGAGTTAGAAACTTTATATTTTATTTTATGTTATAACGAATGGGTCTCAAAGTTTAATATGCCAAGATTATATACCGATTCATTAGTGTCATTGTTAATATCCATTCATATATTATATTTATAAATCTATCCTATATATGAAAAAAAATGTTATTAGGAGAAACTCTTTACCTATACATTTTGCCTTTATATTTTTAGTAAATTTATGAAAATTCAAGATTTAAATAAGTATAATTTAAGAGATGTAAAATGAAAATTTCTGAAAACTGGATTAAAGACAACATGATCTCACATGTTTCTTGAATAGCTAGCCTCACGCACATATGTATAGATTTAAAAATCTTCCACTTGGTCTGTCGTGCATGCAATTCCGAAAACCGGTGAGATTGTGAGAGTTGTATTGTAACATTTTGGATTTAATTATTCTTCTTTTGGCTTATTCTTCAAAAGAATTTGAGGAATATTCTTTTTAAATAATAATATGGGTAATTTGAAATTAGCATATATATAAATATATATTTATTAAATCTATGGCCTGATGTTGTTTTACTTTATTTGAAAGAGAAAATGTCTCAAATTACAAGGACCATCCCGTCATCAGGCCATCTCTCTCCACCGCTCAACACCTCTACCGTCGCTTTCTCAGCCTTCTGGAACTCGAAGGCCAGAAGAAAATGACGAATCAAGAGACATATCTCAAGGAACGAGCCACCAAAGCTCAAGATATGCTAAAGAAACTCGTCAAGAAGAATCAAGAACTCGAACTCGATCTTCTGATGCATAAATTGCATCAAGGTCGTTATATTTCCCAACTCACCAACGGGGAACTGCTTGCATTTTTCTGGATGGTCAAAGAGAGCTTAAGAGACTGCCGAAAACGAATCGAGTATCATCAACAAGTTCATTGTCTTCCTCCTCCTCCTACGGAATTTGTTCCTTCTAACTCTCCTTTGCTTGAAATATGGAGCAATGAGATGGATCTGGTTGATAATGGAAGAAATTTGATGGATCAATGGTTTATTGATATGGTGATGAATTCAAATGATAAAATTGGGGGAAGTAGTAGCAATATGGCAGGGGAGTTAGAGTTTGTTCAATCGGAAATGAATATAGGCGATTTGATGAATGGAGGAAATTCGATGGTGGGAATCGACGAATTAGGCGGAACGGAAACGATTATTGTTGGTGGAGATGGAGATGAGAACATTTTATTATCGGAGTGGAATTTAGAGGTAAATGAAAATTCTGGAATTAGTGAGATTGAGAAGTTTGTGAAAGACATTAATGGCGTTGGTGTTGAGGCTATTGTTAGTCATATGGATTTCACTAACCAAGTGGGTTTTGGAATCGGTGGTGACCGGTGGGGACCCTATGGGGAGTCTGTATTCCGATGGTTGTTACTACGGCGACGATGGTGGTGTAGAGATTGATGTAAATGATGATGCAGAGATGTTGCTTCAAGGATTGTTTGAAAGTGGAATAAGTTGCAGCAATGAAAATGGAAATGGAAATGAAATTCAAAATAGAAATGGAAATGAGAATCAAAATAATGAAGGTGAAGACGTTGAAGATGATCTTCTAAGTAAGGAATGGCAATACAAATTTACTCCATGATTGCTTCTTCTTAATTAAGCTCTAAATAATGGAGGAATTTGGGAGTAACTCCAATTTTTTTTCTCTCTCTCTCTATATATATATAAAAATATTATGATGGTATGAATTATGATCTAGAGTCTAAAGAAAATAGAATAATGTGTTAGTTTCTTATGAGTAGTTAAAATCTAATTCTCTTTTTTAATTTTAGACTTGAAGATTAGAATCCTCCACTCCACATTTTATAATTATTTAAATGATTTTATAAAATTATTTTTTGTGATAAGTCATTTTAATATTTTCATCTTAAAAAGTAATCAAATGTGATTTTGAATTATTGACATTTAGTTTTAAAATTGGTTTTATAATCTTCACATCACTCCCAAAAAAATCGAAGAAATTAGTATTTTTTTCACGTTCTTCTTGGTCAATCACTTGACCGAAAAATCAATCTTCATTGACTAGAAATTATTAAGGCAAATGATAACCATTATATTTTATGTTAAATTTTGATTTTTAAGAATTAAACTTACAGAACTACTTTTATTCATTAATTTCTTTGTTTGGTTTATTTACGTTTTAGTATTGTTTTAAGAAATCAAGTCAAATTTTAAAAATTAAAAAGGAAATATAATTTTTTTAAAATAATTTTGTTGTTGTTGGAAAAAACTAAAACTATGATAAAGAAATTTGAAGAAAACGAGTCTAACTTTTAAAAAATTAAATAGTTATCAAACGAAGTATAAATAACTGTGGGCTTCACCTATATACACCAAATATAAACTTGCCGATAGTTGGGAGAAAGTGAATCTATTGAAAATAGATTTTAAAAAATGGTCTATTAATTTTAATATAATTATGTAAATAAAACATCAATTACCATTTTTAAAATCGATTATGGATAATCTAGACCCTACCATTGTCTAACGAAAAGGGTAAAATAAAAAAATAAAAAAGCAAAGAAAGAGAAGATAAGGATGGGTTGGAAGTTGAAGATAAGATTAGAGAGCATAAAATTCACAAAAGAGAAGAGTATTTGAACAAAGCTAATATTGTTTTTTTCTAATTCAGTTACAAATGGTGGGCCCACTATGGTAAAAACAAATTAATTGTCCCTTTCATTGGGTATTGTTCGTCTTGTTACAACACTAGGGTCGTGATTAAACCATGGGGATATAAATGTTACGAGTTTTACTTTATGAATTCTTTATTTTAATGTTTAAACACACACACACACCTATATATATATTGGTCTAAGTTATTTTCTTAATCTTTAGATTTTTGAACTCTACGATTTTAAGGTCCGATGGATGGATGACCTAAAATTGAAGTGAAAATACGATTGTATGTCTTATTTTTCAAAATTAGGGGTTTTTGACATTTTGCTTACATCATATTCGTGTGAAATTATTAAAATGGAATCTTGCGCACGTGGATTGGTCTTTTGATCTCGTTCTTTGCTTTCCTTTTGTTGGAGGAGAAATTTCAGATCAACCACGGACCGCCACGTCATTTTTTTAATTTTATAAATAAGTGTATTTGATATTGTTGAATGATATTCACTCAACATCATGTGGAGGTGAAAAGATTCAAAACTTTGGCTTCTTGACCAATAGTAGGTGTCCTAATTAGGTGAGCTATTCACATGTTTAACAGATGTTCGTGGGATAGAGGTGGAGGCAAGGATAAGCTTCTCTAGTTTTGTCTCCATTCTCTAATTTATTCTTCATTCCACGAAAGTTTTCGTTTACTTCAATAGATTTCTTGTGAAAAATTTATGGAAATCGTGTTCTCCGCAAAGAATTGTTGGCCATTCAGTTTTGTTAATAAAAAAATTCAATGAAAATGTTTTGGATTTTTTTTCCATGAAAACTCTCTATTTAAATGCTTAATTTCCGATAAAAAAAATCATGAACATTGTAAAAGAAACCAAATATCACTTCATAAGCATATCAAATTAGTTGGTCTCATAACATTTTTTTTTCTTTTTATGTATTATAAAATGGTGAAAACATTATTGTCAATAGAAAGTTATCAAATATATTGTAAATAAATCAATATATGGCGAAACTAGCTATAGAATACAATACTATTGGATTAGGAATTTCTACAAATTAATTGGCTAGGGTTAAAATAGATTTATTTTATCAAATAATATATAATTAAAAAAATAATGTATTTGTAGTTTTAGCATATAATTAAGCATATGTTCTTTTTATTATTAATATTATTATTATTAAGCATATGAATATCATATTTGAACATGACAAAGTTTTTGTGGCTTCTCATGATTGATTATTTTGTATTTTTATAAATTTTAGTTGATATAAATATAAAAAAAAATTGTTTGGTTTTTTTTTTTTTTTAATATTCAACATCTGAAAGGTGAGATTTTGACATTTTGGCTGAAATTATATATATAGATATATAGATATATAATTAAATTATAGCAAAATAAATTAAATTATGTCAATTTTATTGAGTTAGAAACTTTATGGGTCTCAAAGTTTATTATGCTGAGATAATATACCGATTCATTAGTGTCATTGTAATATCCATTCATATATTATATTTATAAATCTATCCTATATATGAAAAAAATGTTATTAGGAGAAACTCTTTACCTATACATTTTGTCTTTATATTTTTAGTAAATTTATGAAAATTAAAGATTTAAATAGGTATAATTTAAAGGATGTTAAATGAAAATTTCAGAAAAATGGATTAAAGACAACATGATCTCACATGTTTCTTGAATAGCTTGCCTCACACACATATGTATAGATTTAAAAATCTTCCACGTGGTCTGTCGTGCATGCAATTCCGAAAACCGGTGAGATTGTGAGAGTTGTATTGTAACATTTTGGATTTAATTATTCTTCTTTTGGCTTATTCTTCAAAAGAATTTGAGGAATATTCATTTTAGATAATAATATGGGTAATTTGAAATTATCATATATATATATATATATATAAGAGAAAAAGAAAATGTAATAATAGATTATAAAAAAATTTTAAAAAAATAATAATTGTTTCACATAAAAACAAAGGAAAGAAAAAAGCAACGTTCATCAACCAATTGTCTCAAATACCAATACAAACTATCTCAGATATCAATGCAAACTGCTTATGTAACCGTAATTCTCATTTCACACCTAATATAGTATATAAATATATATTTTTTGAATAATAAATAATAATAAATTTTTTTAGTCAAAATGACAACTAAGAATGATAAAGTAATATTTAATTTTGGGTTAATTGCTATATAACTACCCCTACTATTCTAGGATTTCCTTTTGACAACTCATTTTAACATCCACTAATCAAAATTCGAATGTTGACCGACAAAAATATAAATTTTTATTACGAAAATAAATTGTTTAAAGTTCATTTTTTTTCATAACTTTGTAGGGTATGAATTTTATATAGCTTTTGGGATATATTCTATTTCTTTCTTCTTTTTTTTTTTTCAAGTAAGGTTTGGTAGATTTAGTGATTTCTCTTAAAGGTGTTTAATTATATAGGCTACACAACTTTTGCTTATAACTAAACATCAAATTTAGGTTTTGGTTAATAATTTGTTTGTTTTGGATTTTGGGCTTTGAAAATTGCATTTGTTTTCTCCAAATCTTTTTACAGTAATTGGGCCTAAAGATCACGCTTATGTCCAATTAATTAAGCCCAAAGGCCAGATTCAAGTCCAATTAAATTAGGCCCAAAGGTTAGGCCCAAACCCATGAAGCCCATTATGGAGCTCTATAAATTGAGAAGCTCGCTCATTTGCAAAGGTCAGCATTTCTACATTTCGAGAGCCAGAGATAATTCATCAACACTCAATAAAGACCTACAGCTACACTCCAGCAAGCAGCATGTTCGTAACTCCAACTGGGTCAAATTACTATTTTACCCTTGGGTTACCTCTGACTCCTTAAGTACCAGTGCTCCTCTAATGAACAACATGTTTATGATCCAACCAATAAATAGAAATCCTTTTCAAGTCAATGAGAGGGTATGGCCCTTTGTTCAAGTCCTGGAGACACCACTTGAGAGAACACTCATCTACATAATCTCAAAGAGGGAATAAGTGAATTACATCTTGTATTATTATGTTCCCAACTCCCCACTCGATCTCATCCCAAAATGATAGGCATATTGGGTCAGCGAATTGGCCACCCTCACCCATGTAAACCAAATGACAATCCCTCACAAAAAGAAGTTCATAATATACTCGGGATTAAGACTAAGTCGCCTAGGTCAACTTTCCCTAATTTCTTTACGATGATTTTCATCTATCTTATAAAATATACAGATTCATGGTTAACTTTCTAAAATAATTTTTTAAAAAAGAAATAAACTTTTCTTTTTTTGATTTTAAAGTAGATAACAAAAATAAAGAAAGAAATAAGTGGAAGTAGCGTTTCATTTGATTTTCAAAATCTAAGAATTCAATAAATAAATAAATAACTAAAACCCTTTTTTCATACCAATTTGATTTTGGATCTTTCATTTTTTACAATTAAGATTAGTAAACATTCTTCTACATATTAATTTCTTTGTTTTGTTATTTAACTTCAAAAAAAAAAAAAAAAGCCAATTAGAAAAAGAAAAAAGATTAAGACCTACCAATTTAATTTATAATTTTTTAAAAAAATTAAATTTAATAAATACTTTTCTACCCATTGATTTATTTATTTTTTTTGTTATTTAAATTTAAAAAATGGTTGTTTTCAAATATATAAAAATAAATTAAAATATTTACAAAATATAGCAAAATTTTAGAACTATCAATGATAGATGCTGATAGACTTCTATCAGTGTCTATCAGTGACATTGATAGATTCGTCTATCAATGTCACTGATAGACACTGATAAAAGTCAATCAGTATCTATCAGCAATTTTGTTCCATCTCGTAAATACTTTCAACAATTTTACAATTTGAAATAATTTTCTTTTAAAAAAAAGCTAAGCAAATTTTTAAAAATAATAAATGATTTTTAAAAATTTGTTAAGGTTTAAAAGGATAAAGG
Source organism: Benincasa hispida (assembly GCF_027475165.1). NCBI lineage: Eukaryota > Viridiplantae > Streptophyta > Magnoliopsida > Cucurbitales > Cucurbitaceae > Benincasa > Benincasa hispida. The sequence goes on from NW_028327117.1 coordinate 86,444, forward strand.
GTATTGAGAATGAGAGAAAATATATGCATGTAAGAAACAACTAAATTAGAGGAAATAAATAAATAAAAAAAAAATAGGGTAAAGTCAATAGATTATGAAAATTCATATGAATGAATATGATCGGTTTGTTAAGACCCATAATCAAATCAAGGAGTTAAAGAATTAGAATGATTTGAATTATTTTTTTTAAAAGTGTTTAATGTTTAAGAAAAAATAATTTTTATTAGGTGTAAAAGCATGTTCTAAGACTTTTTTTTCCTCACTTATTTGTTTTTATGATGAAGTTTGAGAAAGTTAAAATCATCTTTGAGATAAATTTTCGAAATAGAAGAAAAATGAGTTTGGTGAAGAAGACTCAACAGCATAAAATTTCTATTTTTTTTTTTTTTAATTTTAGAGTTGAAGATTAGAGTCCTCCACTCCACACATTATAATTATTTAAATGATTTTATAAAATTATTTTTTGTGATGAGTCATTTTAATGTTTTCATCTTAAAAAGTAATCAAATGTGATTTTGAATTATTGACATTTAGTTTTAAAATTGGTTTTATAATCTTCACATCACTCCCAAAAAAAAATCTAAGAAATTAGTATTTTTTTCACGTTCTTCTTGGTCAATCACTTGACCAAAAAATCAATCTTCATTGACTAGAAATTATTAAGGCAAATGATAACCATTTACATTTTATGTTAAATTTTGATTTTTAAGAATTAAACTTACAGAACTACTTTTATTCATTGATTTCTTTGTTTGCTTTATTTACTTTTTAGTATTGTTTTAAGAAATCAAGTCAAATTTTAAAAATTAAAAAAGAAATATATATTTTTTAAAATAATTTTGTTAAAAATTCAAATATTTTGTTGTTGTTGGAAAAAACTAAAACTATGATAAAGAAATTTGAAGAAAACGAGTCTAACTTTTAAAAAATTAAATAGTTATCGAACGAGGTCTAAATAACTGTGGGCTTTACCTATATACACCATTACCAAACAATCACTATTTTAAAACATACATAATTTCGAACAATCTAAAATTTCTTCCAAACGTATTCATTAGAAAATATTCCTAATTTGTCACCAAATATAAACTTGCCAATAGTTGGGAGAAAGTGAATCTATTGAAAATATATTTAAAAAAATGGTCTATTAATTTTAATATAATTATGTAGATAAAACATCAATTACCATTTTTAAAATCGATTATGGATAATCTAGACCCTACCATTGTCTAACGAAAAGGGTAAAATAAAAAAATAAAAAAGCAAAGAAAGAGAAGATAAGGATGGGTTGGAAGTTGAAGATAAGATTAGAGAGCATAAAATTCACAAAAGAGAAGAGTATTTGAACAAAGCTAATATTTTTTTCTGATTCAGTTACAAATGGTGGGCCCACTATGGTGGAAACAAATTAATTGTCCCTTTCATTGGGTATTATTCGTATTGTTACAACACTAGGGTTGTGATTAAACCATGGGGATATAAATGTTACAAGTTTAACTTTATGAATTCTTTATTTTAATGTTTAAACACACACACACACACATATATATATTGGTCTAAGTTATTTTCTTAATCTTTGGATTTTCGAACTCTATGATTTTAAGGTTCGATGGATGGATGTCCTAAAATTGAAGTTAAAATACGATCGTATGTCTTATTTTTCAAAATTAGGGGTTTTTGACATTTTGCTTACATCATATTCGTGTGAAATGACAAAATTCCGAAATCGTCAAATTTGTGACCAATTAAGAGTTGGCATGTGTCTCAAATTAAAATTGAGGACAAATTCTGTGTTTTTGTCACAGACGTTGATTGAGTAAAATTAATTTCGACCAATTTGACGTTATAATTTGGACGTTGGGCACCCAAATATGGGCTTAAGATGGGCCTAAAATGCAAAAATAGGCCTAAGCCCAGTTAATTGGGCCTAAAGACTAGGCTTAAGTCCAATTAAATTACGTCCAAAAGTCAGACCCATGGCCAATCAAGGCCAGGCCCAAGCCCATGAAGCCCATCAAGGAGCTCTATTAGAAGATCCTCTCATTTGCAAAGGTCAGCATTTATTACACAGAGAGAATTCATCAACACTTCACTAAAGACCCACAGCTGCAGTCTTCTCATTATAGATATATTTCTATGTCCATGGATATAGACTAATACTAGCAAGATATATTTCTGTGTCCATGAATATAGTACCAATTCTAGCAAGTAGTCCTTTACGTGTGTTTGTAACTCCAACTAGGTCAAATTACCGGTTTAACCTTCGGTGTGTCAATGAGAGGGTAGAGTCCTTTGTTCAAGTTCTAGAGACACCACTTGAGGGAACACTCATCTACTTACCCTCAAAGAGGGAAGGAGTGAATTCTATCTTGTACTATTATGTTCCCAACTCCCCACTCTGTTTTTTATCCCCAAAATAGTAGGCATATTGGGTCAGCGAATTGGCCACCTTCACCCATGCAAATCAAAGGAAAATTTCTCGTGAACAAGAGTTCATAATATACTCAGGATTAAGACTAAGTCGCCTAAGTCAACTTTCTCTAATTTCTTTACGATGATTTTCATCTATCTTATAAAATATACGGATTCATAGTCAACTTTCTGAAACAATTTTTTTAAAAAAGAAATAAACTTTTATTTTTTTGATTTTAAAGTAGATAACAAAATTAAAGAAAGAAATAAGTGGAAGTAGCATTTCATTTGATTTTCAAAATCTAAGAATTCAATAAATAAATAAAACCTTTTTTTTTTTTATACCAATTTGATTTTGGATCTTTCATTTTTTACAGTTAAGCTTAGTAAACATTCTTCTATATATTAATTTCTTTGTTTTGTTATTTAACTTCAAAAAGAAAAAAAAAACTAAGCCAATTTTAAAAAAGAAATAAATGAAAGTAGTATTCTTAAGATTTGATTTTCAAAATCTAAAAAGTAAAAAAAAAAAAAAAAGAAAAGAAAAGAAAAGAAAAGAAAAAATATTAAGACCTACCAATTTAATTTATAATTTTCGATTTTTAAAATTAAATTTAATAAACACTTTTCTACCCATTGATTTCTTTTTTTTTTTAATTTAAAAAATGGTTATTTTCGAATATAGAAAAATAAATAAAAATGTTTACAAAATATAGCAAATTTTAGATCTATCAATGATAGACACTGATATATTTCTATCAGTATCTATCAGCGTCTACCATTAATAGTTCTAAAATTTTGTTCCATCTTGTAAATATTTTCAACAATTTTACTATTTGAAATAATTTTCTTTTAAAAAAAAACAAAACTAAGCCAAATTTTGAAATATAATAAATGGTTTTTTAAAAATTTGTTATGGTTGAAAAAGGTATAGGGTATTGAGAATGAGAGGAAATACATGCATGTAAGAAACAACTAAATTAGAGGAAATAAATAAATAATAAAAAGTAGGGCAAAGTCAATAGATTATGAAAATACATATGAATGAATATGATCAAATTGTTAAGACTCATAATCAAATCAAGGAGTTAAAGAATTAGAATGATTTGAATTTTTTTTTTAAAGTGTTTATTATTTAAGAAAAAAATAATTTTCATTAGGTGTTAAAGCATGTTTTTAGACTTTTTACCTCACTTATTTGTTTTTATGATGAAGTTTGAGAAAGCTAAAATAATGTTTGAGAAAATTTTTTGTTGAGTTAGAAACTTTATATTTTATTTTTTGTTATAATGAATGGGTCTCAAAGTTTGTTATGCCTAGAAGATATATTGATTCATTAGTGTCGTGTTAATATCCATTCATATATTACATTTATAAATTTATCCTATATATGAAAAAAAATGTTATTAGGAGAAACTCTTTACCTATACATATTGCCTTTATATTTTTAGTAAATTTATGTGTTACACTTTACCTATGGGAGTCAACTTTTCACGTGTAGTTGTTCATTTAAAGAATAATGAAGGAGACGTTTCAAATCTTCACAAAACATATTTTTTTTATAAAAAGAATTTAGGTCGAATAAGTACCATTGGTGCAAACTCTCTGAGATGGAATGCCATAATAAAATTTGTTAAATTGTCTAACTCTTAAAAATCAATGATAATTATTAAAACAAACTATATCATATTTATTTATTGCATGCCAAACAAAAACCAATTTTTCTTTTTAAATTAGAAAAGAAAACACTAAATTAAACTCTAAACAAAAATTATATCAATTTAAATCCTAAACTTTCGTAGATATATCAATTTTACACCCTTCATTACGTTCTTTCTAGGTAAATATCGTGTGATACATATAATTTTATCAACTAAACTCCTAAACTTTCATAAACAAATCAATTTAGACTCTCATCTAAAACTTCTTTTGAAAAGTGTCCATGCATCAAGTTTAATCATCTATTTTATTAATTCAACATCTCGAAAAGTCTACACACGTATAAGAATGATGCATCGACAATTTTCAAATGTAATCTTAATAAAGAGTTAAATAATTGATTCACTTATAATAATTTAAAAGATAAATATTTTTAAAAAAATTATATAATTCTTACAATATTTTTTAAATCAAATCTAAAAAGAGACGATTAATCGGTAAATTTATAAAATTCAAGATTTAAATAGGTCTAATTTAAGGGATGTAAAATGAAAATTTCTCAAAAATGGATTATAGACAACATGATTTCACATTTTTCTTGAATAGCTAGCCTCACGCACATATGTATAGATTTAAAAATCTTCCACGTGGTCTGTCATGCATGCATTTTCGGAAACCGGTGAGATGTGAGACTGTGAGAGTTGTAATATTTTGGATTTAATTATTCTTCTTTTGGCTTATTTTTCAAAAGAATTTGAGGAATATTCTTTTTAAATAATAATATGGATAATTTGAAATTATCATATATATAAATATATATTTATTAAATCTGTGGATGGATGATGTTTTACTTTATTTGAAAAAGAAAATAATGGTATGAAACAAAATTTAATAATTATTAAGAAAAAAAATTAACGATTATCTATGTATTATCCTTACTATGTTTATTAATATTGAAATATATCATAAATAGTTGATCATATGTATTACTTCCATCGACAATAATGATATGATATTTTCATAATTGACCTTCTAAACAAGTCAAAAATGACATAAATTACATATCTAGTACGTCAGTTCTGAAAGATACGATAAGAATGTTGATTTCATGATATTCAGATGTCACATGCAGAACACGACATCATACTATAATAGAATATGTTTAATCAGATTTCCAGAAGTGACATCGATAAAAACAGAAACCTTAAAATCTAACAACTCAAAGCATTCACACTCTTAAAAGTTAAAATAAATATTCTTAATCGTGAATATTTATGAAAAGTAACAATTTTATAAATGTTTGAATATTTATGAAAAGTAACATCGATAAACTTTAGTTTGTTTTCTCCTAATATTTTTACTGTAATTTTCATCTATCCTAAAGAAAAATTTACATTCATAGCCAACTTTGTGTAGCTCACTCTATCATCCAACTATAGTTTGCCAAAATGAACATAGCTTCAACTGGCATAGTGTTTGTATTATTATCCTCAAAGTGAGAGATTCAACTCCCCTACCCCACATATTGTCAAAAAAAAAAAATCTTAGTTTGTCACACGATCAACTCTTCTCATATATACATATATACAAACTTGGATGCATCCCGTGTTGTACTCATTTTTGTAAAACTCACTCGAGTATCAACGTGTGCATGGAGATAAGTATAGTGTTGTGGCTACACTCAAATATTACTCATATAATTGAATTATTTATTTTCTATGGTGAAGTAAGAATAATAAAAAGGATGTGGTTTAGAATGTATACATTTTTGTTTAGTTCATCGGTTTGTGATGTGACAAACTTTTTTTCCAAATATATATTTTTGATTTTTTTTTTTTTGTTATGTGATTTTGGAATGATGAAATAGGATAAATGCAATCCATTGAACCTAAATATGACTTTCCATGAAATAAAACATAATGAGCAATACTTGGTGATTAATATTTGGATGTATCCTATTTCTATGCATTTCACTTTCATCGCACACAATAAGAATTAAAATATTTAAATAAAGATATAAAAAGAATTTAGCACTTAACAAATTATGATAAGATAATTTGGTGGATGCACAAAGATAGATATAGACCCAGATATATCTGAGTAATTTTTTACTGATACAACTTTTCTAATCATATGGTAAATTGTGATTGGACTATTGGGTCAGAAAGATAGGTGGAATGCAGGATGCAGTGGGGTATTTTTCATCTTTAATTACCACTAGTTACTAAAGGACAAAAATGCCCCTAGTAATTCGTTTACCAAGAGAATAAAAAAACTTAGAAAAAGAAAAATAAAAATAAAAAGTTTAACCCCAAGGCTTATAAATAAACTCCATTGTTGCACCTTAAAATCAGAGTCCAGAAAGAACAAGAAGAACAAGAAAGACAGAGAGAGCCTCGATGACGAGGAAGAAAGTGAAGTTGGTTTGGATTGCAAGCGATAATGCAAGAAAAGCCAGTTTCAAGAAACGAAGGCTCGGATTGTTAAAGAAAGTAAGTGAACTCACCACTCTCTGCGGCGTTTTCGCCTTTGCCGTCGTCAATGGCCCCGACGAGGACCATCCTGTCATCTGGCCATCTCTCTCCGTCACTCAACACCTCTACCATCGCTTTCTCAGCCTTCCGGAAGTCGAACGCCAGAAGAAAATGACGAATCAAGAGACATATCTCAAGGAATGCACCACCAAAGCTCATGATATGCTAAAGAAACTCGTCAAGAAGAATCAAGAACTCGAACTTGATCTTCTGATGCATCAATTGCATCAAGGTCATCATATTTCCCAACTCATCAATGGGGAATTGCTCGCATTGTTCTGGATGGTCGGAGAGAGAATAAGAGACTGCCAAAAACGAATCGAGTATCATCAACAGGTTCATCGTCTTCCTCCTCCTCCTACTGAATTTGTTCCTTCTAACTCTCATCTGCTTGAAATAGGGAGCAATGAGATGGATCTTGTTGATAATGGAAGGAATTTGATGGATCAATGGTTTATTGATATGTTGATGAATTCGAATGATAAAATTGGGGGAAGTAGTAGCAATATGGCAGGGGAGTTAAGGTTTGTTGAATCAGAAGTGAATATGGGCGATTTGATGAATGGAGAAAATTTGGTGGTGGGAATCAGCGAATTAGGCGGAACGGAAACGATTATTGTTGAAGTAGATGGCGATGAGAACATTTTGTTATCGGAGTGGAATTTTGGGGTAAATGACAATTCTGGAATGTGTGAGATTGAGAAGCTTGTGAACGACATTAATGGCGTTGGTGTTGAGGCTACTGTTAGTCATATGGATTTCACTCACCAAGCGGGTTTTGGAATCGGTGGTGACGTCAATGGTGGAGACCCTATGGGGAGTCTGTACTCCGATGCCTGCTACTACGGCGACAGTGGTGGTGTAAGGATTGATGTGAATGATGATGTAGAGATGTTGCTTCATGGATTGTTTGAAAGTGAAATAAGCTGCAGCAATGGAAATGGAAATGGAAATGAAATTCAACATGGAAATGGAAATGAGAATCAGAATAATGAAGGTGAAGACGTTGAAGATGATCTTCTAAGTAAGGAATGGCAAAACAAATTTACTCCATGATTGCTTCTTCTTAATTAAGTTCTAAATAATGGAGGAATTTGAGGGTTACTCCAATTTTCTCTATCTCTAAGTTAATTGAGTGAAGTTTAAATTGTCTCTTTTTATAAGAATTTAAATATCTGATTTTTCATATATTATTGATATATACTTATTTAGTGAATTCGAAAATTCGATTTTCGATCTCTCGCAATTTTTTTATAATATTTGGAATGGAAGAATAGAACGGCTTCGAATGCATGAACTAGGTTTATTTTAATAAAATTATAAATGTTTTTTTTATTATTATTGTAACTCCCACAATGGTCTCGCATGCATGCAATTATAGAAGATGGTGAAACGTGAGTACATGAGGGTGGCAATATTTTGGATAATTATTCTCTTTTGGCTTATTCTTGGAATTTAAGGAATATTCTTTTTAAATAATAATGGGTATATTTTTTTTAGGAATAATAATGGGTATTTGAACCATAGAACATATTTGAAATCTTATAAACATATTATTAAAAAATGAGAATGACTGATATTTTAAATTAATCTCATTTTGAGGTATATCTCGTCTTGTTTTGGGAGTAAAGAGAGACAATAATGATACGAAACAAAATTTAGTAATTATTTGAGAATATTTGTTGGTTAGCCATGTGTTATTTTTACTATGTCTATTAATATTAAAATATATTATTAATAATTACAATTATGTATTACGTTTGATTGATAACGAACGATATGGTATTTCAATAATTGAAAATGTAAACAAGTCAAAAATGACGTAACTTACGTATCTAGTACGTTGGTTTTGAATGTCATGATAAGATCATTGTTTTTGTGGTATTCAAATGACGCGTGCACAACGAGACATCATATTATTATAGAATATGTCAGGTTAGAGTCTTCACATGTGACATCAATAAAAATAGTAACCCTAAAAAGCAACGACATAAACCAACTAAACTTAAAAACATAAAGGTTGAAAAAACATTTTTAGTCATTAACTTTTAACAATTTAGGTCCTGTTTAGTAACTATTTGATTTTCTAAAATTAAGCCTATAATTTTTTTTCCCTTTGTTTTTTACTTTTTACTAATATTTTTAAAAATCAAGCCAAGTTTTGAAAACTAAAAAAAATCATTTTTATTTTTTTTTAATTTGACTAAGAATTCAACTATTTACCTAAGAAATATGCAAACAATTGTAGAAAAGAAATTACGAAGAATTAGGCTTAATTTTTAAAAATAAAAAATAAAATGGTTACCAAATGAAGTATTAGTCTCTTTTGATTTTAATATATAACAAACACTTATTTTTATATTTTTTATTTTTGCAACAATTTAGTCCATATACACTTTCAAATTTTTAACAATTGTACAAGGCAGAGACTACATTATGACAAATGTTAAAATACATATACTAAATTGTTACATAATAAAATTGATGACTAAGACCTCATTTGATAATCATTTAGTTTTTTTTTAAAAAAAAATTAAGCCTATAGTTCTTCCACCTCTAACTTTTTAATTTGTTATCTACTTTTTACTTGTGTTTTCAAAAATCAAGCCGAATTTTGAAAATTAAAATAATAGTTTTAAAAGCTTGTTTTTCTTTTTAGAATTCTGCTAAAAAATCAATTTTTGTACTTGAGAAAGATGCAAATGGTTGTAAGAAATTAAGATGAAATATGTTAATTGTCAAAAAACCAAAACCAAAAAACAAAACGATTACCAAATGAGACCTAATTTATTACAAAATAAAAAATATAGAGAGAGAGATATTGAGGCTTAGTTTGGAGTTGTAGCTTCTAAAATAATTTCTCGTGATTGTAGTTCTAAAACACAATTGTAAAATGAAGAAAATAGTAGTATTTGTTCAATTTTAATTTTGAACATGAAAAAGTATGTTAAATTTTTTGGATAAATAATAGTAAATTGTCGTGATGGATAATAATGCCTAAATTAAATAGACCTATTTTCAAAATTTATATTTTTTATAATTATTTAGGAAGCATTTAGGACAAGGGTTATCATGAAAATATAATAACCACCTCTTGTTACAAGAAAACTAATTCAAAACCTCCAATTAACTACAATCAAAACTATTTCAAAACCCGTATTTGCTACAGTATTTACTATTTACTACAACTTTTATTATTTTACATTCATCATTTTTTTTATCATTTGCTACAGTATTTACTATTTCCTTCTCAAACTAAAATAGTTTACATCTCAGACACATACTATTATAACCTAAACTAAAATAATCTATACCCAAAGACAAACTATCATAATCCAACTATAACAATCTACAACTATAATAACTAGTTTATTGTCCCAAACGCCTCTTAGATGTTATATCATATATGCTGAAAACTTAAATTTATATATTCTTTGCTCTAAATTTCTTCAAAGAAAAAATATAAGATTATTTTTTAAATATAGGAGAAATATGTGCTATTATGTAAAGAAAAAAATGATAGCATTGCACTAACCAATTTAAAGTTTTAGGATATAGATATTCACTGCATAAGGAATATACTAAATATACAAAATAAATCTTAATCTATAAATAATAAAATTGAAATTTTGCTTAAAAGTTGGTCAGAAACAAAATTTTAAAACGATGAGAACAAATCAGTCTTTTGAAGAGTGTCCATGCATAAACAAATCAATTTAGACTCTCAACTAAAACTTCTTTTGAAGAGTGTCCATGCATCAAGTTTAATCATCTATTTTATTAATTCAAAATCTCGAAAAGCCTATACACCTATAAGAATAAAATGCATCCACAATTTTCAAATGTAATCTTAATAAAGGGTCTAAATAATTGATTCACTTATAATAATTTAGAAGATAAATTTAAAACGGAATTATATAATTTTTACAATATTTTTCAAAACAAATCTTAAAAAATATGATTAATCGATAAATTTATGAAAGTTCAAGATTTAAATAGGTATAATTTAAAATGAAAATTTCTCCAAAATAGATTAAAGACAACATGATCTCACATGTTTCATGAATAGCCCTACACACATATGTATAGATTTAAAAATCTTCCACGTGGCCTATCATGCATGCAATTCCGGAAACTGGTGAGACGTGAAACTGTGAGAGTTGTATTGTAATATTTTGGATTTAATTATTCTTATTTTGGCTTATTCTTCAAAAGTATTTGAGGAATATTCTTTTTAAATAATATTATGGATAATTTGAAATTATCATATATATAAATATATATATTAAATCTGTAGATTGATGTTGTTTTACTTTATTTGAAAGAGAAAACAATTTAATAATTATTAAGAAAAAATTAATGATTATCTGTATATTATCCTTACAATCTTTATTAATATTGATAAATAGTTGATCATATGTAATACTTTCATTGACAATAATGATATGATATTTTAATAATTGACCTTCTAAACAAGTCAAAAATGACGTAAGTTACATATCTAGTGCATCGGTTTCAAAAGATACGATAAGAACATTGATTTCATGATATTCAGATGTCACATGCAGAACACGACATCATACTTTAATAGAATATGTTTAATCAGATTTCCAGGAGTGACATCGATAAAAATAGTAACCCTAAAAACTAACAACTCAAAGCATTCACACTCTTAAAAGTTAAAACAAATATTCTTAATCATGAATATTTATGGAAAGTAAAAATTTAGTCTCTTGATCTTTAGTATGTAACAATTTATGGTGTGTTTGGGGCGAAGACTATCCTAAGATTATAATAACTACTAAAGTAAATACTATTTTGTATTTCCTAATTAGTTACAGTCAATATTATTTCTAAACCCTCATTTTCTATAGTATTTACTATTTATTATGGCTTTTACTATTTCACATTCATATCTTTTTATTCATTGCTACAGTGTTTACTATTTCCTTCACAAATTAAAATAGTTTACACTTCAAACACATACTATTATAAATCAAGCTAATATAATCTATACCCCAAACACAAACTACTATAACTTAACTATAATAACCTAGGACTATAATAATCAACTCTTTGCCCCAAACGCCCCTTAGTCTATACACTTTTAAATACATAACGATTGTTCAAGATACAGATGACATCATTACAAATTTCAAAATACAAGTACTAAATTATTATAAAACAAAAAATATAGAGACAAAATCATGAGGTGTTTTCAAATAAAGGAAAATGAACCAACTTATTTACAAATATAACAACTCGTTACTATCTATCAATGATAGATCACGAGATTGATGTCCATCGTGATCTGTCGTCCATTGATAGATGTCTATCGCGATCTATCACTGATAGACAATAATATTTTGTTATACTAAAAATATTTTCAAGAGTTTTACCATTTAAAACAATTACCCTTAAATACATTACCCACTAATATTTAGCAATTAAATTATTACTTTCATAAAATTCACTATCGATTAATTGAGATAAAACCTTGCCTCCAAACTCACGAAAGGAAAGAAATCATATTACAAATCTCGATACATTTCATCACTAAAGAAGAGAAGATATTTCAATAGTTCAACCAATTGTCTCAAATATCAATGCAAACTTAACCATAATTCCCATTTCACACCTAATATAATATATAAATATATATTTTTGGCATAATAAATAATAATAAAGTTCGTTTTTAGTCAAAATGACAACTCATAATGATATAGTACTATTTAATTTTGGGTTAATTGCTATATAACTAGCCCTACTATTCCAGATTTTCCTTTTGACAACTCATCTTCATTCACCAATCACAATTCCAATGTTGACTGACAAAAATATGAATTTTTATTTCGAAAATAAATTGTTTAAATTTTTTTTTTTTATAACTTTGTAGGGTTTGAATTTTGTATAGCTTTTGTGATATATTCTATTTCTTTTTCTTTTTCTTTTTTTTTTCAAGTAAGGTTTGGTAGATTTAATGATTTCTCTAAAGGAGTTTAATTATATAGGCTACACAAATTTTGCTTATAATTAAACATGAAATTTAGGTTTTGGTTAATAATTAGTTTGTTTTGGATTTTGGGCTTTGAAAATTGTGTTTGTTTTCTCCTAATCTTTTTACAGTACTTTTCATCCATCCTTAAGAAAAATTTGCATCCATAGCCAACTTTGTGTAGCTCACTTTATCGTCTGACTATAATTTGCCAAAATGAACATAGCTTCAACTGGCATAGTGTTTGTATTATTATCCTCAAAGTGAGAGATTCGACTCCCCTACCCCACATATTGTCAAAAAAAAAAAAAACATAGTTTGTCACAAGATCAACTCTTCTCATATATACATATATACAAACTTGGGTGCATCCCGTGATGTACTCATTTTTGTAAAGCTCACTCGAGTATCAACGTGTGTATGGAGATGAGTATAGTCTTGTGGCTGCACTCAAATATTACTCATATATCTATATTGAATTATTTATTTTCTATGGTGAAGTAAGACTAATAAAAAGGATGTGGTTTAGGATGTATACATTTTTGTATAGTTCATCGGTTTGTGATGTGACAAACTTTTTTTCCCAAAATACATTTTTGATTTTTTTTGTTATGTGATTTTGAAATTTTGAAATAGGATAAATGCAATCCATTGAACCTAAATATGACTTTCCATGAAATAAAACATAATGAGCAATACTTGGTGATTAATATTTGGATGTATCCTATTTCTATGCATCTCACTTTCATCACACACAATAAAAATTAAAATATTTAAATAAAGATAGAAAAAGAATTTATCACGTAACAAATTATGATAAGATAATTTGGTGGATGCACAAAGATAGATATAGACCGAGATATATCTGAGTAATTTTCATACTGATACAACTTTTCTAATCATATGGTAAACTATGATTGGACTATTGGGTGGCTACAGAAATATAAGTGGAATGCAGGATGCAGTGGGGTATTTTTCATCTTTAATTACCACTGGTTACTAAAGGACAAAAATGCCCCTAGTAATTCGTTTACCAAGAGAATAAAAAAACTTAGAAAAAGAAAAATAAAAATAAAAAGTTTAACCCCAAGGCTTATAAATAAACTCCATTGTTGCACCTTAAAATCAGAGTCTAGAAAGAACAAGAAGAACAAGAAAGACAGAGAGAGCCTCGATGACGAGGAAGAAAGTGAAGTTGGTTTGGATTGCAAGCGATAATGCAAGAAAAGCCAGTTTCAAGAAACGAAGGATCGGATTGTTAAAGAAAGTAAGTGAACTCACCACTCTCTGCAGCGTTTTCGCCTTTGCCGTCGTCAATGGCCCCGACGAGGACCATCCCGTCATGTTGTTTTACTTTATTTGAAAGAGATAACAATTTAATAATTATTAAGAGAAAATTAATGATTATCTGTATATTATCCTTCTATGTTTATTAATATTGATAAATAGTTGATCATATGTAATACTTTCATTGACAATAATGGTATGATATTTTAATAATTGACCTTCTAAACAAGTCAAAAATGACGTAAGTTACATATCTAGTGCGTCGGTTTCAAAAGATACGATAAGAACATTGATTTCATGATATTCAGATGTCACATGCAGAACACGACATCATAGAATATGTTTAATTAGATCACCAGGAGTGACATCGATAAAAATAGTAACCCGAAAAGCTAACAACTCAAAGCATTCACACTCTTAAAAGTTAAAACAAATATTCTTAATCATGAATATTTATGGAAATTAAAAATTTAGTCTCTTGATCTTTAGTATGTAACAATTTATGGTGGGTTTGGGGCGAAGACTATCCTAAGATTATAATAACTACTAAAGTAAATACTATTTTGTATTCCCCAATTAATTACAGTCAACATTATTTCTAAACCCTCATTTGCTATAGTATTTACTATTTGTTATGGCTTTTACTATTTAACATTTATATCTTTTTATTCATTGCTACAGTGTTTATTATTTCCTTCTCAAATTAAAATAGTTTACACTTCAAACACATAAAATTATAACCCAAACTAATATAATCTATACCCCAAACACAAACTATTATAACTTAACTATAATAACCTAGAACTATAATAATCAACTCTTTGCCCCAAACGCCCCTTAGTCTATGCACTTTTAAATACATAACGATTGTTCAAGATACAGATGACATCATTACAAATTTCAAAATACAAGTACCAAATTATTATAAAACTAAAAATATAGAGACAAAATCATGAGGTGTTTTCAAATAAAGGAAAATGAACCAACTTATTTATAAATATAACAAAACGTTACTATCTATCAATGATAGACTGCGAGATTGATGTCCATCGTGATCTGTCGTCCATTGATATATGTCTATCGCGATCTATCACTGATAGACAGTAATATTTTGTTATACTAAAAATATTTTCAAGAGTTTTACCATTTAAAACAATTACCCTTAAGTTCATTACCCACTAATATTTAGCAATTAAATTATTACTTTCATAAAATTCACTATCGTTTAATTGAGATAAAACCTTGCCTCCAAACTCACGAAAGGAAAGAAATCATATTACAAATCTCGATACATTTCATCACTAAAGAAGAGAAGATATTTTTAACCTTTGGTACTCATAGCCTTAAAATTATAAAAGATTAATGGCAACAAGAACAAAAGAAAAAGAGAAAAAGAAAAAAAGATTTTAAAATAATGATAATTTTTTCACATAAAAACAAAGAAAAGAAAAAAGCAACAGTTCAACCAATTGTCTCAAATATCAATGCAAAAACTAATAAAGATTAAGACATACTAATTTAAAGCAGTGAAACAAACTATGGTTTTACTTTAATAGGTTCAGATATGATTCTAACACCAAACATTTAATAGCAATAAATGTCTTTTCTAAACCAGCCACAACTCTAAATTCTCCTCCATTTTCCACCCTTAGTTTTTGTTTCTTCTTCTTTCTTTTTTTTTTTTTCTTTTTTTTATTTTTTTTTATCTTGTTTACTTGTTTACTTTGTATAAATCTACACCCACAAAAAAAAAAATCAATTTATATTTTATTTTTTAAAATTAATAATTTGAGTTTAATAGTATTTTGGTCCAGAAGTTTTCCAACTTGACATTTTAACCTTTATTTTAATTTTTTTATATATTTTTTTGGCCTCATTTGTCTTTATTTGTTCAAGTACACACACATACATACATCCATACACACACACACACACATATACACACACCTATACAGACATACATACATATACACACATACACATACATACATATATATATACACATACAAATATATAACTTCTCCTTTCCATTTTCAGATGGAAAGTGAACAAAATGCTATATAAACTAAAATAGCTCAAAAAATAAAAAGTATAATTTATCTTTTTTTTTTTTTTTTAATAAATAAGTGTATTTGATATTGTTGAATGATATTCACTCAACACCATGTAGAGGTGAAAAGATTCAAAACATTGGCTTCTTGACCAATAGTAGGTGTCCTAACTAGGTGAGCTATTTACATGTTTAACAGATGTTCGTGGGATGAGGTGGAGGCAATGATAAGTTTCTCTAGTTTTGTCTCCATTCTCTAATTTATTCTTCATTCCACGAAAGTTTTCGTTTACTTCAATAGATTTCTTGTGAAAAAATTATGGAAATCGTGTTCTCCGCAAAGAATTGTTGGTCATTCAGTTTTGTTAATAAAAAAATTAAATGAAAATGTTTTGGATTTTTTTTCCATGAAAACTCTCTATTTAAATGCTTAATTTCCGATAAAAAAAAAAAATCATGAACATTGTAAAAGAAACCAAATAACACTTCATAAGCATATCAAATTAGTTGGTCTCATAACTTTTTTTTTTCTTTTTATGTATTATAAAATGGTGAAAACATTATTGTCAATAGAAAGTTATCAAATATATTGTAAATAAATCAATATATGGCGAAACTAGCTATAGAATACAATACTATAGGATTAGGAATTTCTACAAATTAATTCGCTAGGGTTAAAATAGATTTATTTTATCAAATAATATATAATTAAAAAAATAATGTATTTGTAGTTTTAGCATATAATTAAGCATATGTTCTTTTTATTATTATTATTATTATTATTATTATTATTAGCATATGAATATCATATTTGAACATGACAGTTTTTGTGGCTTCTCATGATTGATTATTTTGTATTTTTATAAATTTTAGTTGATATAAATATAAAAAAAATTCTTTGGTTTTTTTTTTTTTTTTTAATATTCAACATCTAAAAGGTGAGATTTTGACATTTTGGTTGAAATTATATATATATATATATATAAAATAAATTATAGCAAAATAAATTAAATTATGTCAATTTTGTTGAGTTAGAAACTTTATGGGTCTCAAAGTTTATTATGCTGAGATAATATACCGATTCATTAGTGTCATTGTTAATATCCATTCATATATTATATTTATAAATCTATCCTATATATGAAAAAAATGTTATTAGGAGAAACTCTTTACCTATACATTTTGCCTTTATATTTTTAGTAAATTTATGAAAATTAAAGATTTAAATAGGTATAATTTAAGGGATGTAAAATGAAAATTTCTGAAAAATGGATTAAAGACAACATGATCTCACATGTTTCTTGAATAGCTTGCCTCACACACATATGTATAGATTTAAAAATCTTCCACGTGGTCTGTCGTGCATGCAATTCCGAAAACCGGTGAGATTGTGAGAGTTGTATTGTAACATTTTGGATTTAATTATTCTTCTTTTGGCTTATTTTTCAAAAGAATTTGAGGAATATTATTTTTAAATAATAATATGGGTAATTTGAAATTATCATATATATATATATATATAAGAGAAAAAGAAAATGTAATAATAGATTATAAAAAAATTTTAAAAAAATAATAATTGTTTCACATAAAAACAAAGGAAAGAAAAAAGCAACGTTCATCAACCAATTGTCTAAAATACCAATGCAAACTATCTCAAATATCAATGCAAACTGCTTATGTAACCGTAATTCTCATTTCACACCTAATATAGTATATAAATATATATTTTTGGCATAATAAATAATAATAAAGTTTTTTTTTAGTCAAAATGACAACTAAGAATGATAAAGTAATATTTAATTTTGGGTTAATTGTTATATAACTACCCTTACTATTCTAGGATTTCCTTTTGACAACTCATTTTAACATTCACTAATCAAAATTCGAATGTTGACTGACAAAAATATAAATTTTTATTACGAAAATAAATTGTTTAAAGTTCATTTTTTTCATAACTTTGTAGGGTATGAATTTTTATTCTATTTCTTTCTTCTTTTTTTTTTTTCAAGTAAGGTTTGGTAGATTTAGTGATTTCTCTAAAAGTGTTTAATTATATAGGCTACACAACTTTTGCCCAAACCCATGAAATTAGGCCCAAAGGTTACGCCCAAACCCATGAAGCCCATTAGGGAGCTCTATAAATTGAGAAGCTCCCTCATTTGCAAAGGTCAGCATTTCTACATTTCGAGAGCCAGAGATAATTCATCAACACTCAATAAAGACCTACAGCTACACTCCAGCAAGCAGCATGTTCGTAACTCCAAATGGGTCAAATTACTATTTTACCCTTGGGTTACCTCTGACTCCTTAAGTACCCGTGCTCCTCTAATGAACAACATGTTTATGATCCAACCAATAAATAGAAATCCTTTTCGAGTCAATGAGAGGGTATGGCCCTTTGTTCAAGTCCTGGAGACACCACTTGAGGGAACACTCATCTACTTAATCTCAAAGAGGTAATAAGTGAATTACATCTTGTATTATTATGTTCCCAACTCCCCACTCGGTCTCATCCCAAAATGATAGGCATATTGGGTCAGCGAACTGGCCACCCTCACCCATGTAAATCAAATGACAATCCCTCACAAAAAGGAGTTCATAATATACTCGGGATTAAGACTAAGTCGCCTAGGTCAACTTTCCCTAATTTCTTTACGATGATTTTCATCTATCTTATAAAATATACGATGATTTCCCTAATTTCTTTTCTTTTTTTGATTTTAAAGTAGATAACAAAAACAAAGAAAGAAATAAGTGGAAGTAGCGTTTCATTTGATTTTCAAAATCTAAGAATTCAATAAATAAATAAATAACTAAAACCCTTTTTTCATACCAATTTGATTTTGGATCTTTCATTTTTTACAATTAAGATTAGTAAACATTCTTCTACATATTAATTTCTTTGTTTTGTTATTTAACTTCAAAAAAAAAAAAAAAAAGCCAATTAGAAAAAGAAAAAAGATTAAGACCTACCAATTTAATTTATAATTTTTTAAAAAATTTAAATTTAATAAATACTTTTCTACCCATTGATTTTTTTTTTTTTGTTATTTAAATTTAAAAATGGTTGTTTTCAAATATATAAAAATAAATTAAAATATTTACAAAATATAGAAAAATTTTAGAACTATCAATGATAGATGCTGATAGACTTCTATCTGTGTCTATCAGTGACATTGATAGATTCGTCTATCAATGTAATCTATCAATGTCACTGATAGACACTGATAAATGTCAACTAGTATCTATCAGCAATTTTGTTCCATCTCGTAAATACTTTCAAAAATTTTACAATTTGAAATAATTTTCTTTTAAAAAAAAGCTAAGCCAATTTTTTAAAAATAATAAATGATTTTTAAAAATTTGTTAAGGTTTAAAAGGGTAAAGGGTATTGAGAATGAGAGAAAATATATGCATGTAAGAAACAACTAAATTAGAGGAAATAAATAAATAATAAAAAATAGGGTAAAGTCAATAGATTATGAAAATGCATATGAATGAATATGATCGGTTTGTTAAGACCCATAATCAAATCAAGGAGTTAAAGAATTAGAATGATTTGAATTATTTGTTTTAAAAGTGTTTAATGTTTAAGAAAAAATAATTTTTATTAGGTGTAAAAGCATGTTTTAAGACTTTTTTTTTCCTCATTTATTTGTTTTTATGATGAAGTTTGAGAAAGTTAAAATCATCTTTGAGATAAATTTTTGAAATAGAAGAAAAATGAGTCTGGTGAACATGACTCAACAGCATAAAAATTCTATTTTTTTTTTTTTTAAATTTTAGAGTTGAAGATTAGAGTCCTCCACTCCACATATTATAATTATTTAAATGATTTTATAAAATTATTTTTTGTGATGAGTCATTTTAATGTTTTCATCTTAAAAAGTAATCAAATGTGATTTTGAATTATTGGCATTTAGTTTTAAAATTGGTTTTATAATCTTCACATCACTCCCAAAAAAAAATCTAAGAAATTAGTATTTTTTTCACGTTCTTCTTGGTCAATCACTTGACCGAAAAATCAATCTTCATTGACTAGAAATTATTAAGGCAAATGATAACTATTTACATTTTATGTTAAATTTTGATTTTTAAGAATTAAACTTACAGAACTACTTTTATTCATTGATTTCTTTGTTTGCTTTATTTACTTTTTAGTATTGTTTTAAGAAATCAAGTCAAATTTTAAAAATTAAAACAGAAATATATATTTTTTAAAATAATTTTGTTAACAATTCAAATATTTTGTTGTTGTTGGAAAAAACTAAAACTATGATAGAGAAATTTGAAGAAAACGAGTCTAACTTTTAAAAAATTAAATACTTATCGAACGAGGTCTAAATAACTGTGGGCTTTACCTATATACACCATTACCAAACAATCACTATTTTAAAACATACGTAATTTCGAACATTCTAAAATTTCTTCCAAACGTATTCATTAGAAAATATTCCTAATTTGTCACCAAATATAAACTTGCCGATAGTTGGGAGAAAGTGAATCTATTGAAAATAGATTTAAAAAAATGGTCTATTAATTTTAATATAATTATGTAGATAAAACATCAATTACCATTTTTAAAATCGATTATGGATAATCTAGACCCTACCATTGTCTAACGAAAAGGGTAAAATAAAAAAATAAAAAAGCAAAGAAAGAGAAGATAAGGATGTGTTGGAAATTGAAGATAAGATTAGAGAGCATAAAATTCACAAAAGAGAAGAGTATTTGAACAAAGCTAATGTTGTTTTTTTCTAATTCAGTTACAAATGGTGGGCCCACTATGGTAAAAACAAATTAATTGTCCCTTTCATTGGGTATTGTTTGTCTTGTTACAACACTAGGGTCGTGATTAAACCATGGGGATATAAATGTTACAAGTTTTACTTTATGAATTCTTTATTTTAATGTTTAAACACACACACACACACACCCCTATATATATATATTGGTCTAAGTTATTTTCTTAATCTTTGGATTTTCGAACTCTATGATTTTAAGGTCCGATGGATGGATGACCTAAAATTGAAGTGAAAATACGATTGTATGTCTTATTTTTCAAAATTAGGGGTTTTTGACATTTTGCTTACATCATATTCGTGTGAAATGACAAAATTCCGAAATCGTCAAATTTGTGACCAATTAAGAGTTGGCATGTGTCTCAAATTAAAATTGAGGACAAATTCTGTGTTTTCGTCGCAGACGTTGATTGAGTAAAATTAATTTCGACCAATTTGACGTTATAATTTGGACGTTGGGCACCCAAATATGGGCTTAAGATGGGCCTAAAATGCAAAAATAGGCCTATGCCCAGTTAATTGGGCCTAAAGACCAGGCTGAAGTCCAATTAAATTATGTCCAAAAGTTAGACCCATGGCCAATCAAGGCCAGGCCCAAGCCCATGAAGCCCATCAAGGAGCTCTATTAGAAGATCCCCTCATTTGCAAAGGTCAGCATTTATTGCACAGAGAGAATTCATCAACACTTCACTAAAGACCCACAGCTGCAGTCTTCTCATTATAGATATATTTCTATGTCCATGGATATAGACTAATACTAGCAAGATATATTTCTGTGTCCATGAATATAGTACCAATTCTAGCAAGTAGTCCTTTACGTGTGTTTGTAACTCCAACTAGGTCAAATTACCGTTTTAAGCTTGGGTGTGTCAATGAGAGGGTAGAGTCCTTTGTTCAAGTTCTAGAGACACTACTTGAGGGAACACTCATCTACTTACCCTCAAAGAGGGAAGGAGTGAATTCTATCTTGTACTATTATGTTCCCAACTCCCCACTCTGTTTTATTATCCCCAAAATAGTAGGCATATTGGGTCAGCGAATTGGCCACCTTCACCCACGCAAATCAGAGGAAAATTCCTCGTGAACAAGAGTTCATAATATACCCAGGATTAAGACTAAGTCGCCTAAGTCAACTTTCTCTAATTTCTTTACGATGATTTTCATCTATCTTATAAAATATACGGATTCATAGTCAACTTTCTGAAACAATTTTTTTAAAAAAGAAATAAACTTTTATTTTTTTTATTTTAAAGTAGATAACAAAATTAAAGAAAGAAATAAGTGGAAGTAGCATTTCATTTGATTTTCAAAATCTAAGAATTCAATAAATAAATAAATAAAATTTTTTATACCAATTTGATTTTGGATCTTTCATTTTTTACAGTTAAGCTTAGTAAACATTCTTCTATATATTAATTTCTTTGTTTTGTTATTTAACTTCAAAAAGAAAAAAAAAACTAAGCCAATTTTAAAAAAGAAATAAATGAAAGTAGTATTCTTAAGATTTGATTTTCAAAATCTAAAAAGTAAAAAAAAAAATAATAAAAAAGAAAAGAAAAGAAAAGAAAAAATATTAAGACCTACCAATTTAATTTAAAATTTTCGATTTTTAAAATTAAATTTAATAAACACTTTTCTACCCATTGATTTCTTCTTTTTTTTTTTAATTTCAAAAATGGTTATTTTCTAATATAGAAAAATAAATAAAAATGTTTACAAAATATAGCAAATTTTAGATCTATCAATGATAGACACTGATATATTTCTATCCGTATCTATCAGCGTCTACCATTGATAGTTCTAAAATTTTGTTCCATCTTGTAAATATTTTCAACAATTTTACTATTTGAAATAATTTTCTTTTTAAAAAAAACTAAGCCAAATTTTGAAAAATAGTAAATAGTTCTTAAAAAATTGTTATGGTTGAAAAGGGTAAAGGGTATTGAGAATGAGAGGAAATACATGCATGTAAGAAACAACTAAATTAGAGGAAATAAATAAATAATAAAAAGTAGGGCAAAGTCAATAGATTATGAAAATACATATGAATGAATATGATCAATTTGTTAAGACCCATAATCAAATCAAAGAGTTAAAGAATTAGAATGATTTGAATTTTTTTTTTTTAAAGTGTTTATTATTTAAGAAAAAAATAATTTTCATTAGGTGTTAAAGCACGTTTTAAGACCTTTTTCCTCACTTATTTGTTTTTATGATGAAGTTTGAGAAAGCTAAAATAATGTTTGAGATAAATTTTTGTTGAGTTAGAAACTTTATATTTTATTTTTTGTTATAATGAATGGGTCTCAAAGTTTGTTATGCCTAGAAGATATATTGATTCATTAGTGTCGTGTTAATATCCATTCATATATTACATTTATAAATTTATCCTATATATGAAAAAAAATGTTATTAGGAGAAACTCTTTACCTATACATATTGCCTTTATATTTATAGTAAATTTATGTGTTACACTTTACCTATGGGAGTCAACTTTTCACGTGTAGTTGTTCATTTAAAGAATAATGAAGGAGACGTTTCAAATCTTCACAAAACATATTTTTTTTATAAAAAGAATTTAGGTTGAATAAGTACCATTGGTGCAAACTCTCTGAGATGGAATGCCATAATAAAATTTGTTAAATTGTCTAACTTTTAAAAATCAATGATAATTATTAAAACAAACTATATCATATTTATTTATTGCATGCCAAACAAAAACCAATTTTTCTTTTTAAATTAGAAAAGAAAACACTAAATTAAACTCTAAACAAAAATTATATCAATTTAAATCCTAAACTTTCGTAGATATATCAATTTTACACCCTTCATTACGTTCTTTCTAGGCAAATATCGTGTGATACATATAATTTTATCAACTAAACTCCTAAACTTTCATAAACAAATCAATTTAGACTCTCATCTAAAACTTCTTTTGAAAAGTGTCCATGCATCAAGTTTAATCATCTATTTTATTAATTCAACATCTCGAAAAGTCTACACACGTATAAGAATGATGCATCGACAATTTTCAAATGTAATTTTAATAAAGAGTTAAATAATTGATTCACTTATAATAATTTAAAAGATAATTTTTTAAAAAAAAATTATATAATTCTTACAATATTTTTTAAATCAAATCTAAAAAGACACGATTAATCGGTAAATTTATAAAATTCAAGATTTAAATAGGTATAATTTAAGGGATGTAAAATGAAAATTTCTCAAAAATGGATTATAGACAACATGATTTCACATTTTTCTTGAATAGCTAGCCTCACGCACATATGTATAGATTTAAAAATCTTCCACGTGGTCTGTCATGCATGCATTTCTGGAAACCGGTGAGACGTGAAACAGTGAGAGTTGTAATATTTTGGATTTAATTATTCTTCTTTTAGCTTATTCTTCAAAAGAATTTGAGGAATATTCTTTTTAAATAATAATATGGATAATTTAAAATTATCATATATATAAATATATATTTATTAAATCTGTGGATTGATGATGTTTTACTTTATTTGAAAGAGAAAATAATGGTATGAAACAAAATTTAATAATTATTAAGAAAAAAAATTAACGATTATCTATGTATTATCCTTACTATGTTTATTAATATTGAAATATATCATAAATAGTTGATCATATGTATTACTTCCATCGACAATAATGATATGATATTTTCATAATTGACCTTCTAAACAAGTCAAAAATCACATAAATTACATCTCTAGTACGTCACTGAAAGATATGATAAGAATGTTGATTTCATGATATTCAGATGTCACATGCAGAACACAACATCATACTATAATAGAATATGTTTAATCAGATTTCCAGAAGTGACATCGATAAAAATAGAAACCTTAAAATCTAACAACTCAAAGCATTCACACTCATAAAAGTTAAAATAAATATTCTTAATTGTGAATATTTATGAAAAGTAACAATTTTGTCTCTTGATCTTTAGTATGTAACAATCAGGATGTGTTTGGAGCGAAGATTATGCTAAATTATGAAAGGTCTAAACTAATACAATTATTAACTTATGGTTTTGAGTCTTTTGACTAATATAACTACAAATTTTAGACTAACACATAAAAAGTTTAGGGATATATGTTATTTTTCTTTAGTACATCAAAAACTATATCAAGTGATGGATGGTAAAGAAAAGGAATTCAAATTTGGGTCAACAAAAGAAATAGTAAATTTTGAAGATTCATTTTGAAAAATAGCAAAAAAAAAAAAAAAAAATCAAAATTAGAAAATCGTAAAATGATTTTTTAAATTATTATTCGAGAATTTTTAAATGACCAAAATACCATTATCATATAACAATTATGCAGTAATTCAAAAAATATTAAATTTACAACTGAAAAGAACTAAGATTTTGTTAATCTTTAAAAATAAAAAGAACTAAGATTTTGTTAAGGTTAAAAATTAAAAAAAAAAAAAATCAAACAAACAAAGATTTTATTAGCATTAAAAAAAATACAATAATTTTAGAACTCACAATCATAACAATCAATGTTTCATTCGAAAATTTAAAAGAGACTTTTTTTTTAATCAAACTTGAATTATAATAAAACACAGTTACACAAAAATACCTAATCATTAACCCATGGTACAAAACCTTTTGAAAAGTAACTCTGCAAAAAAGTTTAAAATTATAAAAATAAACAATCATTAAATTGAGAAATATTATCTTATCCTTAAATACTACTCCATATTTGTAGAAATCAGAAGAAAATATCGTATATTTAAACAAATGAAATATTAAGGCTATTTGATTTTTATTTTTAAAAATTAAGCTTATAAACACTACTTACATCTCCCAGTTTCATACATTGTGATCTAAATTTTGAAAACTATAAAGAGTAGTTTATAAAAAATTGATTTTGTTTTTGAAATTCGGCTAAAAATTCAACAGTATTTAAAAAAAGAAAGATGCAAACCATTATAAAAAATGGAGAGGAAATAAACTATGATAGTGTGGAAACATAATAAATAATAAAAAGGATAACTATGAAAAAAAAATTAGATAAAGTATTATTTGAAAATAAAACAAGAAAAAAATGGATGGATCAACAAAATAAAGATGAAGGGTTCGTTTATTGGGTGAATCTCCAGTGAAGAATTGAAGCTCCAGGACGACTTACGAAGCGTTTTGAGCTAAAAATTTGATATAATATTGTTAACTCAATTATAAACAACTTTTTAGAATGATACTTTTTAAGATGTGGCCTGAAAATCGAGTTATATAATTTTGAACGTTGAACTAGAAATTGTTGAACAAGCAGGCAGCTGCTTGAATTGGGGCCAATGATGAATTTTTGAAGTTGTCACAGAGGATCTGGGCATAAGCAGACCGCTGCTTAGGAAGATGCTTAGGCAGCTCAAGAGCGAGAGCGAGGGAGAGCGAGAGAGAGCGAGAGGAAGCGAGAGTGCGAGCGAGCGAGAGCGAGAGGTGGATCTCGCTAGGGACGGGAATCTCGCTGGTTTGCACTGGATCTCGCTGGTTTTGCATTAAAACTCGCTGGAAAGTGCCAAATCTCGCTGGGAAGGGTAAATCTCGCTCATAGGGATGATCTCGCTCATGATGATTTTCTCGCTAGTCATGCTGATTTTGTTGATAAAAGTTCCATTAGTAAATGAACTATTTGAGGTATTTTGATAAGAGGAGTATAACCCGTTAAGAGGCCAACGAGCTGTGATGACTATGTGATGACTTACTATTTTAATGATTTAGAAACTGTGATTTCTTGAAGATATTTCTCATGCTAAGTGTTTAAATGAAGTGCCAAGCAACGTGTTTGTGAAACTGTTTCTCATGCTAAGTAAAGCATGTTTTCCATGGAATTGATATGATTTAAATATGTTATTTTGTCCAAATACTTTCAGCATGTTTAAGTAACTCCATTTTTTATGATGAACTAGTATGATGATTTGAGCACTAAGCCTTAGTGTTCAACTAAATGTTAATGACTAGTTTTACTTAAAATGCGATACCGAAGGACATTTGAGAAGGTATCCGCCCAAATCTCAGTACATTTCATCACTAAAAAAGAGAAGATATTTTAACCTTTGGTACTCATAGCCTTAAAATTATAAAAGATTTATAGCAATAAGAACAAAACAAAAAGAGAAAACGAAAATGTAATAATAGATTATAAAAATAAAAATTAAAAATAATAATAAATTTTTCACATAAAAACAAAGAAAAGAAAAAGCAACAGTTCATCTCAAATATCAATTCAAACGGTTACATGTAATTCCCATTTCACACCTAATATAATATATAAATATATATTTTTGGAATAATAAATATACAACTCACTCAAATATTACTCATATATCTATATTGAATTATTTATTTTCTATGGTGAAGTAAGACTAATAAAAAGGATGTGGTTTAGGATGTATACATTTTTGTATAATTCATCGGTTTGTGATGTGACATACTTTTTTTCCCAAAATATATTTTTGATTTTTTTTTTTTTTGTTATGTGATTTTGGAATGATGCAATAGGATAAATGCAATCCATTGAACCTAAATATGACTTTTCATGAAATAAAATATAATGAGCAATACTTGGTGATTAATATTTGGATGTATCCTATTTCTATGCATCTTACTTTCATCACACACAATAAGAATTAAAATATTTAAATAAAGATATAAAAAGAATTTATCACGTAACAAATTATGATAAGATAATTTGGTGGATGCACAAAGATAGATATAGACCGAGATATATCTGAGTAATTTTCATACTGATACAACTTTTCTAATCATATGGTAAACTGTGATTGGACTATTGGGTCAGAAAGATAGGTGGAATGCAGGATGCAGTGGGGTATTTTTCATCTTTAATTACCACTAGTTACTAAAGGACAAAAATGCCCCTAGTAATTCGTTTACCAAG
This sequence comes from Benincasa hispida, assembly GCF_027475165.1. Taxonomy (NCBI): domain Eukaryota; kingdom Viridiplantae; phylum Streptophyta; class Magnoliopsida; order Cucurbitales; family Cucurbitaceae; genus Benincasa; species Benincasa hispida. The sequence goes on from NW_028327117.1 coordinate 114,109, forward strand.
AGAATAAAAAAACATAGAAAAAGAAAAATAAAAATAAAAAGTTTAACCCCAAGGCTTATAAATAAACTCCATTGTTGCACCTTAAAATCAGAGTCCAGAAAGAACAAGAAGAACAAGAAAGACAGAGAGAGCCTCGATGACGAGGAAGAAAGTGAAGTTGGTTTGGATTGCAAGCGATAATGCAAGAAAAGCCAGTTTCAAGAAACGAAGGCTCGGATTGTTAAAGAAAGTAAGTGAACTCACCATTCTCTGCGGCGTTTTCGCCTTTGCTGTCGTTAATGGCCCCGACGAGGACCATCCCGTCATCTGGCCATCTCTCTCCGTCGCTCAACACCTCTACCATCACTTTCTCAACCTTCCGGAAGTCGAACGCCAGAAGAAAATGACGAATCAAAAGACATATCTCAAGGAATGTACCACCAAAGCTCAAGATATGCTAAAGAAACTCATCAAGAAGAATCAAGAACTCGAACTCGATCTTCTCATGCATCAATTGCATCAAGGTCATCATATTTCCCAACTCACCAATGGGGAATTACTCGCATTGTTCTGGATGGTCGGAGAGAGAATAAGAGACTGCCAAAAACGAATCGAGTATCATCAACAGGTTCATCGTCTTCCTCCTCCTCCTACTGAATTTGTTCCTTCTAACTCTCATCTGCTTGAAATAGGGAGCAATGAGATGGATCTTGTTGATAATGGAAGGAATTTGATGGATCAATGGTTTATTGATATGGTGATGAATTCGAATGATAAAATTGGGGGAAATAGTAGCAATATGGCAGGGGAGTTAGGGTTTGTTCAATCGGAAGTGAATATGGGCGATTTGATGAATGGAGAAAATTTGATGGTGGGAATCAGCGAATTAGGCGGAATGGAAACGATTATTGTTCAAGGAGATGGCGATGAGAACATTTTGTTATCGGAGTGGAATTTTGGGGTAAATGACAATTCTGGAATGTGTGAGATTGAGAAGCTTGTGAACGACATTAATGGCGTTGGTGTTGAGGCTACTGTTAGTCATATGGATTTCACTCACCAAGCGGATTTTGGAATCGGTGGTGACGTCAATGGTGGAGACCCTATGAGGAGTCTATATTCCGATGTCTGCTACTACGGTGACAGTGGTGGTGTAAGGATTGATGTGAATGATGATGCAGAGATGTTGCTTCAAGTATTGTTTGAAAGTGAAATAAGCTGCAACAATGGAAATGGAAATGGAAATAAAATTCAACATGGAAATGGAAATGAGAATCAGAATAATGAAGGTGAAGACGTTAAAGATGATCTTCTAAGTAAGGAATTTGGGAGTTACTCCAATTTTCTCTCTCTCTTTCTCTCTCTCTATATAAAAATATTATGATGGTATGAATTATGATCTAGTGTCTAAAGAAAATAGAATAATGTGTTAGTTTCTTATGAGTAGTTAAAATCTAGTTCTCATTTTTAAGTGTGGATTAATTGAAATATTTGAGTAGTCTACTTAAGCATTTTTTAGAGATTAAAAAAAAAATATATGATCATCATGGCTAATGATCACTATTTTAGTATTTGTCCAGATAATTCTGTATCAAGTTTGTATAAGTTAATTGAGTGAAGTTTAAATTGTCTCTTTTTATAAGAATTTAAATATCTGATTTTTCATATATTATTGATATATACTTATTTAGTGAATTCGAAAATTCGATTTTCAATCTCGCGCAATTTTTTTATAATATTTGGAATGGAAGAATAGAACGGCTTCGAATGTATGAACTAGGTTTATTTTAATAAAATTATAAATGTTTTTATTATTATTATTATTATTATTATTATTATTATTGTAACTCCCACAATGGTCTCGCATGCATGCAATTATAGAAGATGGTGAAACGTGAGTACATGAGGGTGGCAATATTTTGGATAATTATTCTCTTTTGGCTTATTCTTGGAATTTAAGGAATATTCTTTTTAAATAATAATGGGTATATTTTTTTTAGGAATAATAATGGGTATTTGAACCATAGAACATATTTGAAATCTTATAAACATATTATTAAAAAATGAGAATGACTGATATTTTAAATTAATCTCATTTTGAGGTATATCTCGTCTTGTTTTGGGAGTAAAGAGAGACAATAATGATACGAAACAAAATTTAGTAATTATTTGAGAATATTTGTTGGTTAGCCATGTATTATTTTTAGTATGTCTATTAATATTAGAATTCAACTCTTTACCTAAGAAATATGCAAACAATTGTAGAAAAGAAATTACGAAGAATTAGGCTTAATTTTTAAAAATAAAAAATCAAATGGTTACCAAATGAAGTATTAGTCTCTTTTGATTTTAATATATAACAAACACTTATTTTTATATTTTTAATTTTGCAACAATTTAGTCCATATACACTTTCAAATTTTTAACAATTGTACAGGGCAGAGACTACATTATGACAAATGTTAAAATACATATACTAAATTGTTACATAATAAAATTGATGACTAAGACCTCATTTGATAATCATTTAGTTTTTTTTAAAAAAAATTAAGCCTATAGTTCTTCCACCTCTAACTTTTTAATTTGTTATCTACTTTTTACTTGTGTTTTAAAAAATCAAGCCGAATTTTGAAAATTAAAATAATAGTTTTAAAAGCTTGTTTTTCTTTTTAGAATTCTGCTAAAAAATCAATTTTTGTACTTGAGAAAGATGCAAATGATTGTAAGAAATTAAGATGAAATATGTTAATTGTCAAAAAACCAAAACCAAAAAACAAAACAATTACCAAATGAGACCTAATTTATTACAAAATAAAAAAATATAGAGAGAGAGATATTGAGGCTTAGTTTGGAGTTGTAGCTTCTAAAATAATTTCTCGTGATTGTGGTTCTAAAAAACAATTGTAAAATGAAGAAAATAGTAGTATTTGTTCAATTTTAATTTTGAACATGAAAAAGTATGTTAAGTTTTTTGGATAAATAATAGTAAATTGTCGTGATTGATAATAATGCCTAAATTAAATAGACCTATTTTCATATTTTTTTTATAATTATTTAGGAAGCATTTAGGACAAGGGTTATCATCAAAATATAATAACCACCTCTTGCTACAAGAAAACTAATTCAAAACCTCCAATTAACTACAATCAAAACTATTTCAAATCCCATATTTGCTACAATATTTACTATTTACTACAACTTTTACTATTTTACATTCATCATTTTTTTTTATCATTTGCTACAATATTTACTATTTTCTTCTCAAACTAAAATAGCTTACATCTCAGACACATACTATTATAACCTAAACTAAAATAATCTATACCCAAAGACAAACTATCATAATCCAACTATAACAATCTACAACTATAATAACTAGTTTATTGTCCCAAACGCCTCTTAGATGTTATATCATATATGTTGAAAACTTAAATTTATATATTCTTTGCTCTAAATTTCTTCAAAGAAAAAATATAAGATTATTTTTTACATATAGGAGAAATATGTGCTATTATGTAAAGAAAAAAATGATAGCATTGCACTAACCAATTTAAAATTTTAGGATATAGATATTCACTGCATAAGGAATATACTAAATATACAAAATAAATCTTAATCTATAAATAATAAAATTGAAATTTTGCTTAAAAGTTGGTCAGAAACAAATTTTTAAAACGATGAGAACAAATCAGTCTTTTGAAGAGTGTCCATGCATAAACAAATCAATTTAGACTCTCAACTAAAACTTCTTTTGAAGAGTGTCCATGCATCAAGTTTAATCATCTATTTTATTAATTCAACATCTCGAAAAGCCTATACACCTATAATAATAAAATGCATCGACAATTTGCAAATGTAATCTTGATAAAGGGTCTAAATAATTGATTCACTTATAATAATTTAGAAGATAAATTTAAAACGGAATTATATAATTTTTACAATATTTTTCAAACCAAATCTTAAAAAAAATGATTAATCGATAAATTTATGAAAGTTCAAGATTTAAATAGGTATAATTTAAAATGAAAATTTCTCCAAAATAGATTAAAGACAACATGATCTCACATGTTTCATGAATAGCCCTGACACACATATGTATAGATTTAAAAATCTTCCACGTGGCCTGTCATGCATGCAATTCCGGAAACTGGTGAAAGGTGAAACTGTGAGAGTTGTATTGTAATATTTTGGATTTAATTATTCTTCTTTTGGCTTATTCTTCAAAAGTATTTGAGGAATATTCTTTTTAAATAATATTATGGATAATTTGAAATTATCATATATATAAATATATATATTAAATCTGTAGATTGATGTTGTTTTACTTTATTTGAAAGAGAAAACAATTTAATAATTATTAAGAAAAAATTAATGATTATCTGTATATTATCCTTACAATCTTTATTAATATTGATAAATAGTTGATCATATGTAATACTTTCATTGACAATAATGATATGATATTTTAATAATTGACCTTCTAAACAAGTCAAAAATGACGTAAGTTACATATCTAGTGCATCGGTTTCAAAAGATACGATAAGAACATTGATTTCATGATACTCAGATGTCACATGCAGAACACGACATCATACTTTAATAGAATATGTTTAATTAGATCTCCAAGAGTGACATCGATAAAAATAGTAACTCAAAAAGCTAACAACTCAAAGCATTCACACTCTTAAAACTTAAAACAAATATTCTTAATCATGAATATTTATGGAAAGTAAAAATTTAGTCTCTTGATCTTTAGTATGTAACAATTTATGGTGGGTTTGGAGCGAAGACTATCCTAAGATTATAATAACTACTAAAGTAAATACTATTTTGTATTCCCCAATTAATTACAGTCAACATTATTTCTAAACCCTCATTTGCTATAGTATTTACTATTTGTTATGGCTTTTACTATTTAACATTTATATCTTTTTATTCATTGCTACAGTGTTTACTATTTCCTTCTCAAATTAAAATAGTTTACACTTCAAACACATAATATTATAACCCAAACTAATATAATCTATACCCCAAACACAAACTATTATAACTTAACTATAATAACCTAGAACTATAATAATCAACTCTTTGCCTCAAACGCCCCTTAGTCTATGCACTTTTAAATACATAACGATTGTTCAAGATACAGATAACATCATTACAAATTTCAAAATACAAGTACCAAATTATTATAAAACTAAAAATATAGAGACAAAATCATGAGGTGTTTTCAAATAAAGGAAAATGAACCAACTTATTTATAAATATAACAAAACGTTACTATCTATCAATGATAGGCTGCGAGATTGATGTCCATCGTGATCTGTCGTCCATTGATATATGTCTATTGCGATCTATCACTGATAGACAGTAATATTTTGTTATACTAAAAATATTTTCAAGAGTTTTACCATTTAAAACAATTACCCTTAAGTTCATTACCCACTAAAATTTAGCAATTAAATTATTACTTTCATAAAATTCACTATCGTTTAATTGAGATAAAATCCTGCCTCGAAATTCACGAAAGGAAAGAAATCATATTACAAATCTCGATACATTTCATCACTAAAGAAGAGAAGATATTTTTAACCTTTGGTACTCATAGCCTTAAAATTATAAAAGATTAATGGCAATAAGAACAAAAGAAAAAGAGAAAAAGAAAAAAAGATTTTAAAATAATGATAATTTTTTCACATAAAAACAAAGAAAAGAAAAAGCAACAGTTCAATCAATTGTCTCAAATATCAATATAAACTTAACCGTAATTCCCATTTCACACCTAATATAATATATAAATATATATTTTTGGCATAATAAATAATAATAAAGTTCTTTTTTAGTCAAAATGACAACTCATAATGATATAGTAATATTTAAGTTTGGGTTAATTGCCATATAACTACCCCTACTATTCCAGATTTTCCTTTTGACAACTCATCTTCATTCACCAATCACAATTCCAATGTTGACTGACAAAAATATGAATTTTTATTTCGAAAATAAATTGTTTAATTTTTTTTTTTTTTTTATAACTTTGTAGGGTTTGAATTTTGTATAGCTTTTGTGATATATTCTATTTCTTTTTCTTTTTCTTTTTTTTTTTCAAGTAAGGTTTGGTAGATTTAATGATTTCTCTAAAGGAGTTTAATTAGATAGGCTACACAACTTTTGCTTATAATTAAACATGAAATTTAGGTTTTGGTTAATAATTAGTTTGTTTTGTATTTTGGACTTTGAAAATTGTGTTTGTTTTCTCCTAATCTTTTTACAGTAATTTTCATCCATCCTTAAGAAAAATTTGCATTCATAGCCAACTTTGTGTAGCTTACTTTATCATCCGACTATAATTTGCCAAAATGAACATAGCTTCAACTGGCAAAGTGTTTGTATTATTATCCTCAAAGTGAGAGATTCGACTCCCCTACAACATATATTGTAAAAAAAAAAAAAAACCATAGTTTGTCACACGATCAACTCTTTTCATATATACATATATATACACTTGGGTGCATCCCGTGTTGTACTCATTTTTGTACAACTCACTCGAGTATCATACTGATACAACTTTTCTAATCATATGGTAAACTATGATTGGACTATTGGGTGGCTACAGAAAGATAAGTGGAATGCAGAATGCAGTAGTGTATTTTTCATCTTTAATAACCATTAGTTACTAAAGGACAAAAATGCCCCTAGTCATTCATTTACCAAGAGAATAGAAAAACTAAGAAAAATAAAAATAAAAATAAAAAGTTTATTCTAAAAAAATGACAAAAATGCCTCAAGACATATCTCAAGGAACGAGCCACCAAAGTTTAAGATATGCTAAAGAAACTCATCAAGAAGAATCAAGAACTTGAACTCGATCTTCTGATGCATCAATTGCATCAAGATCGTCATATTTCCCAACTCACCAATCGGAACTACTCGCATTGTTCTGGATGGTCGGAGAGAGGATAAGAAACTGCCGAAAATGAATCGAGTATCATCAACAGGTTCATCGTCTTCCTCCTCCTCCTACTGAATTTGTTCCTTCTAACTCTCATCTGCTTGAAATATGGAGCAATGAGATGGATCTGGTTGATAATGGAAGGAATTTTATGGATCAATGTTTTATTGATATGGTGATGAATTCGAATGACAAAATTGGGGGAAGTAGTAGGAATATGGCAGGGGAGTTAGGGTTTGTTCAATCGGAAGTGAATATGGGCGATTTGATGAGTGGAGGAAATTCAATGGTTGGAATCGGCGATTTGTTCTGGATGGTCGGAGGGCGGAACGGAAACGATTATTGTTGAAGGAGATGGAGATGAGAACATTTTGTTATCGGAGTGGAATTTTGGGGTAAATGACAATTCTGGAATGAGTGAGATTGAGAAGTTTGTGAACGATATTAATGGCGTTGGTGTTGAGGCTATTGTTAGTCATATGGATTTCACTCACCAAGTGGTTTTTGGAATCGGTGGTGACCGATGGGGACCCTATGGGGAGTCTGTTTTCCGATGGCTGCTACTACGACGACGTTGGTGGTGTAGAGATTGATGTAAATGATGATGCAGAGATGTTGCTTCAAGGATTGTTTGAAATTGGAATAAGCTGCAACAATGGAAATGGAAATGGAAATGGAAATGAGAATCAAAATAATGAAGGTGAAGACATTGAAGATGATCATTTGCTTATTCTTAATTAAGCTCTAAATAATGGAGGAATTTGGGAGTTACTCCAATTTTCTCTCTCTATATACATATATATAAAAATATTATGATGGTATGAATTAGGATCTAGTGTCTAAAGAAAATATAATAATGTGTTAGTTTCTTATGAGTAGTTAAAATCTAGTTCTCTTTTTTAAGTGTGGATTAATCGAAATATTTGGAGTAGTCTACTTAAGCATTTTCTAGAGATTAAAAAAAAGTATGATCATCATGGCTAATGATCACTATTTTAGTATTTGTCCAGATAATTCTGTATCAAGTTTGTCTAAGTTAATTGAGTGAAGTTTAAATTATCTCTTTTTTATAAGAATTTAAATATCAGATTTTTCATATATTATTGATATATACTTATTTAGTGAATTCAAAAATTCGATTTTCGATCTCTCCCAATTTTTTTATAATATCTGGAATGGAGGAATAGAACATCTAGCTTCGAATTCATGAACTAGGTTTATTTTAATAAAATTATAAATGTTTCTATTGTTGTTGTTATTATTATTGTTGTTGTTGTTGTTGTTGTTGTTGTTGTTGTTGTTGTTGTTGTTGTTGTTGTTGTTGTTGTAACTCCCACAATGGTCTCGCATGCATGCAATTACAGAAGATGGTGAAACGTGAGTACATGAGGGTGGCAATATTTTGGATAATTATTCTTCTTTTGGCTTATTCTTGGAATTTGAGGAATATTCTTTTTAAATAATAATGGGTATTTGAATCATAGAACAAATGTGAAATCTAATAATAAAGATATTATTAAAAAATAGAATGACTGATTTTTTAAATTAATCTCATTTTAAGGTATATCTCGTCTTGTTTTGGGAGTAAAGAGAGACAATGATGATACGAAGCAAAATTTAGTAATTATTTGAGAATATTTGTTGGTTACTCGTGTGTTATTTTTACTGTCTATTAATATAAAATATATTATTAATAATTACAATTATGTCATACGTTTGATTGATAACGAACGATATGGTATTTCAATAATTGACATTCTAAACAAGTCAAAAATGACAACTTACGTATCTAATACGTTGGTTTTGAATGACATGATAAGATCATTGTTTTTGTAATATTCAAAAGACACGTGCACAACGAGACATCATATTATTATAGAATATGTCTAGTCAGAGTCTCCACACACGACATCTATAAAAATAGTAACCCTAAAAAGCAACGACTTAAACCATCTAAACTTAAAAACATGAAGGTTGAAAAAACATATTTAGTCATTAAATTTTGAAGACTAACGATTTAGGTCCCGTTTAATAACTATTGGGTTTTTTAAAATTAAGGCTATAAATTTTTTTGCTTTGTTATTTGTTTTTTTACTAATATTTTTAAAGTAAGGCTATTAATAGTTGATTAATCGATAAATTTATGAAAATTCAATAAACTCATCATTAACTTTAAAATTTATACATTTTTTACATAGACGACAATTATATATACATATATTTATTTTAGTTTTATTTGCTTTCATTATTTTTTGGATAGTTTTTTTCTCTAAAAGCTCCTGAAAATAGTTGTTTTTAGCACTTTAGAAAAAGATTCATTATATAAATTGAAATTGAGATATTAATTTTAATTCAATATATGCAAATAATTAAATTAAATTTTTATATATGTCTAATAAGAGCATAGCTCGACTGGCATAATATTCATACTTAAAACCTTGTGGTTTGAGGTTCGATTCCCCCACCCACACTTTAATTATAATACCTCTTCAAAAAAAAAATTAACATATGAATATTTTGCTTCTTTCTAGAATAAAATTTTAAATAAATTATCCGAAACCCGATGAACGTCAATCCAAATATTTCATTTTAGGTTGGGTTGAGTTCACTTTTTAATAAAATTTATTTGGGTTGAAGATATTTACAATCCGAACAATTGGGTTTGATAAGTCATGCAACCCAACCCAACCTACAAAAACCTTAGTTTCGACTACTTCACCCAGCTAGTCTGTCAGTCTACTAAAAAACATACCATGCCAAAAGTAATAAACAAAAATGCTTGTCTATTGAAATGGATTTTGTTTTTCTAATATATATATATTTTAAAGATTATGAAAAACTAATGAAGATTAAGACAAACTAATTTAAAGCAGTGAAACAAACTATGGTTTAACTTTAATAAGTTCAGATATGATTCTAACACCAAACATTTAATAACAATAAATGTCTTTTCTAAACCAGCCACAACTCTAAATTCTCCTCCATTTTCCACTCTTAGTTTTTGTTTTTGTTTTTTTTTTTTTCCTTTTTACTTGTTTACTTTGTATAAATCTACAACCACCAAAAAAAAAAAAAAAATCAATTTATATTTTCTTTTTTAAAATTAATTTTATTTAATATATGATTTGAGTTTGGTAGTATTTTGGTCCACAAGTTTTCCAACTTGACATTTTAACCTTTATTTTAATTTTTTTATATATTTTTTTGGCCTCATTTGTCTTTATTTGTTCAAGTGCACACACATACATACATATATACATACATACATACATACATACACACACATATATATACACACACCTATACATATATACATACATATACACACATACACACACACACACATATATATAACTTCTCCTTTTAATTTTTAGATGGAAAGTGAACAAAATGCTATATTAAACTCTAATAGCTCGAAAAATCAAAAGTATAATTTATCTTTTTTTTTTTATATATAAATAAGTGTATTTGATATTGTTGAATGATATTCACTCAACGCCATGTAGAGGTAAAAAGATTCAAAACTTTGGCTTCTTTACCGATAGTAGGTGTCCTAACTAGGTGAGCTATTCACATGTTTAACAGATGTTCATGGGATAGAGGTGGAGGCAAGGATAAGCTTCCCTAGTTTTGTCTCCATTCTCTAATTTATTTTTCATTTCATGAAAGTTTTCGTTTAATTCAATAGATTTCTCGTGAAAAATTTATGGAAATCGTGTTTTTCGCAAAGAATTGCTGGCCATTCAGTTTTGTTAATAAAAAAAAATTCAATGAAAATGTTTTGGGTTTTTTTTTTCCATGAAAAATCTCTATTTAAATGCTTAATTTCCAATAAAAAAAACATGAACATTGTAAAAGAAACCAAATAACACTTCATAAGCATATCAAATTAGTTGGTCTCATAACATTTTTTTTTCTTTTTATGTATTATAAAATGGTGAAAACATTATTGTCAATAGAAAGTTATCAAATATATTGTAAATAAATCAATATATGGCGAAACTAGCGGTAGAATACAATACTATAGGATTAGGAATTTCTACAAATTAATTGGCTAGGGTTAAAATAGATTTATTTTATCAAATAATATATAATTTAAAAAATAATGTATTTGTAGTTTTAGCATATAATTCAGCATATGTTCTTTTTATTTTTATTATTATTATTATTAAGCATATGAATATCATATTTGAACATGACAGTTTTTGTGGCTTCTCATAATTTATTATTTTGTATTTTTATAAATTTTAGTTGATATAAATATAAAAAAAATCTTTGGTTTTTTTTTTTTTTTTTTAATATTCAACATCTGAAAGGTGAGATTTTGACATTTTGGTTGGAATTATATATATATATATAAATAATTAAATTATAGCAAAATAAATTAAATTATGTCAATTTTGTTGAGTAAGAAACTTTATATTTTATTTTATGTTATAACGAATTGGTCTCAAAGTTTATTATGCTGAGATAATATACCGATTCATTAGTGTCATTGTTAATATCCATTCATATATTATATTTATAAATCTATCCTATATATGAAAAAAATGTTATTAGGAGAAATTCTTTACCTATACATTTTGCCTTTATATTTTTAGTAAATTTGTGAAAATTAAAGATTTAAATAGGTATAATTTAAGGGATGTAAAATGAAAATTTCTGAAAAAATGGATTAAAGACAACATGATCTCACATGTTTCTTGAATAGCTTGCCTCACGCACATATGTATAGATTTAAAAATCTTCCACGTGGTCTGTCGTGCATGCAATTCCGAAAACCGGTGAGATTGTGAGAGTTGTATTGTAACATTTTGGATTTAATTATTCTTCTTTTGGCTTATTCTTCAAAAGAATTTGAGGAATATTATTTTTAAATAATAATATGGGTAATTTGAAATTATCATATATATATATATATATAAGAGAAAAAGAAAATGTAATAATAGATTATAAAAAAATTTAAAAAAATAATAATTGTTTCACATAAAAACAAAGGAAAGAAAAAAGCAACGTTCATCAACCAATTGTCTAAAATACCAATGCAAACTATCTCAAATATCAATGCAAACTGCTTATGTAACCGTAATTCTCATTTCACACCTAATATAGTATATAAATATATATTTTTGGCATAATAAATAATAATAAAGTTTTTTTTTAGTCAAAATGACAACTAAGAATGATAAAGTAATATTTAATTTTGGGTTAATTGCTATATAACTACCCCTACTATTCTAGGATTTCCTTTTGACAACTCATTTTAACATTCACTAATCAAAATTCGAATGTTGACCGACAAAAATATAAATTTTTATTACGAAAATAAATTGTTTAAAGTTCATTTTTTTTCATAACTTTGTAGGGTATGAATTTTTATTCTATTTCTTTCTTCTTTTTTTTTTTCAAGTAAGGTTTGGTAGATTTAGTGATTTCTCTAAAGGTGTTTAATTATATAGGCTACACAACTTTTGCTTATAATTAAACATCAAATTTAGGTTTTGGTTAATAATTTGTTTGTTTTGGATTTTGGGCTTTGGAAATTGCATTTGTTTTCTCCAAATCTTTTTACAGTAATTGGGCCTAAAGATCACGCTTAAGTCCAATTAATTAAGCCCAAAGGCCAGACTCAAGTCCAATTAAATTATGCCCAAAGGTTAGGCCCAAACCCATGAAGCCCATTAGGGAGCTCTATAAATTGAGAAGCTCCCTCATTTGCAAAGGTCAGCATTTCTACATTTCGAGAGCCAGAGATAATTCATCAACACCCAGTAAAGACCTACAACTACACTCCAGCAAGCAGCATGTTCGTAACTCCAACTGGGTCAAATTACTATTTTACCCTTGGGTTACCTCTGACTCCTTAAGTACCAGTGCTCCGCTAATGAACAACACTCATCTACTTAATCTCAAAGAGGTAATAAGTGAATTACATCTTGTATTATTATGTTCCCAACTCCCCACTCGGTCTCATCCCAAAATGATAGGCATATTGGGTTAGCGAACTGGCCACCCTCACCCATGTAAATCAAATGACAATCCCTCACAAAAAGGAGTTCATAATATACTAAGGATTAAGACTAAGTCGCCTGGGTCAACTTTCCCTAATTTCTTTACGATGATTTTCATCTATCTTATAAAATATACAGATTCATGGTTAACTTTCTAAAACAATTTTTTAAAAAAGAAATAAACTTTTTTTTTTTGTTTTAAAGTAGATAACAAAAATAAAGAAATAAATAAGTGGAAGTAGCGTTTCATTTGATTTTCAACATCTAAGAATTCAATAAATAAATAAATAACTAAAACCCTTTTTTCATACCAATTTGATTTTGGATCTTTCATTTTTTACAATTAAGATTAGTAAACATTCTTCTACATATTAATTTCTTTTTTTTTTGTTATTTAACTTCAAAAAAAAAAAAAAATAAGTCGATTAGAAAAAGAAAAAAGATTAAGACCTACCAATTTAATTTATAATTTTTTAAAAAAATTAAATTTAATAAATACTTTTCTACCCATTGATTTTATTTTTTTGTTATTTAAATTTAAAAAATGGTTGTTTTCAAATATATAAAAATAAATTAAAATATTTACAAAATATAGAAAAATTTTAAAACTATCAATGATAGATGCTGATAGACTTCTATCTGTGTCTATCAGTGACATTGATAGATTCGTCTATCAATGTCACTGATAGACACTGATAAATGTCAACCAGTATCTATCAGCAATTTTGTTCCATCTCGTAAATACTTTCAACAATTTTACAATTTGAAATAATTTTCTTTTAAAAAAAAGCTAAGCCAATTTTGTAAAAATTTGTTAAGGTTTAAAAGGGTAAAGGTTATTGAGAATGAGAGAAAATATATGCATGTAAGAAACAACTAAATTAGAGAAATAAATAAATAATAAAAAATAGGGTAAAGTCAATAGATTATGAAAATGTATATGAATGAATATGATCGGTTTGTTAAGACCCATAATCAAATCAAGGAGTTAAAGAATTAGAATGATTTGAATTATTTTTTTTAAAAGTGTTTAATGTTTAAGAAAAAATAATTTTTATTAGGTGTAAAAGCATGTTTTAAGACTTTTTTTTTCCTCACTTATTTGTTTTTATGATGAAGTTTGAGAAAGTTAAAATCATCTTTGAGATAAATTTTTGAAATAGAAGAAAAATGAGTTTGGTGAACATGACTCAACAGCATAAAAATTCTATTTTTTTTTTTTTTAATTTTAGAGTTGAAGATTAGAGTCCTCCACTCCACATATTATAATTATTTAAATGATTTTATAAAATTATTTTTTGTGATGAGTCATTTTAATGTTTTCATCTTAAAAAGTAATCAAATGTGATTTTGAATTATTGGCATTTAGTTTTAAAATTGGTTTTATAATCTTCACATCACTCCAAAAAAAATCTAAGAAATTAGTATTTTTTTCACGTTCTTCTTGGTCAATCACTTGACCGAAAAATCAATCTTCATTGACTAGAAATTATTAAGGCAAATGATAACTATTTACATTTTATGTTAAATTTTGATTTTTAAGAATTAAACTTACAGAACTACTTTTATTCATTGATTTCTTTGTTTGCTTTATTTACTTTTTAGTATTGTTTTAAGAAATCAAGTCAAATTTTAAAAATTAAAACAGAAATATATATTTTTTAAAATAATTTTGTTAACAATTCAAATATTTTGTTGTTGTTGGAAAAAACTAAAACTATGATAGAGAAATTTGAAGAAAACGAGTCTAACTTTTAAAAAATTAAATAGTTATCGAACGAGGTCTAAATAACTGTGGGCTTTACCTATATACACCATTACCAAACAATCACTATTTTAAAACATACGTAATTTCGAACATTCTAAAATTTCTTCCAAACGTATTCATTAGAAAATATTCCTAATTTGTCACCAAATATAAACTTGCCGATCGTTTGGAGAAAGTGAATCTATTGAAAATAGATTTAAAAAAATGGTCTATTAATTTTAATATAATTATGTAGATAAAACATCAATTACCATTTTTAAAATCGATTATGGATAATCTAGACCCTACCATTGTCTAACGAAAAGGGTAAAATAAAAAAGCAAAGAAAGAGAAGATAAGGATGTGTTGGAAATTGAAGATAAGATTAGAGAGCATAAAATTCACAAAAGAGAAGAGTATTTGAACAAAGCTAATGTTGTTTTTTTCTAATTCAGTTACAAATGGTGGGCCCACTATGGTAAAAACAAATTAATTGTCCCTTTCATTGGGTATTGTTTTTCTTGTTACAACACTAGGGTCGTGATTAAACCATGGGGATATAAATGTTACAAGTTTTACTTTATGAATTCTTTATTTTAATGTTTAAACACACACACACACACACCTATATATATATTGGTCTAAGTTATTTTCTTAATCTTTGGATTTTCGAACTCTATGATTTTAAGGTCCGATGGATGGATGACCTAAAATTGAAGTGAAAATACGATTGTATGTCTTATTTTTCAAAATTAGGGGTTTTTGACATTTTGCTTACATCATATTCGTGTGAAATGACAAAATTCCGAAATCGTCAAATTTGTGACCAATTAAGAGTTGGCATGTGTCTCAAATTAAAATTGAGGATAAATTCTGTGTTTTCGTCACAGACGTTGATTGAGTAAAATTAATTTCGACCAATTTGACGTTATAATTTGGACGTTGGGCACCCAAATATGGGCTTAAGATGGGCCTAAAATGTAAAAATAGGCCTAAGCCCAGTTAATTGAGCCTAAAGACCAGGCTTAAGTCCAATTAAATTACTTCCAAAAGTCAGACCCATGGCCAATCAAGGCCAGGCCCAAGCCCATGAAGCCCATCAAGGAGCTCTATTAGAAGATCCCCTCATTCACAAAGGTCAGCATTTATAGCACAGAGAGAATTCATCAACACTTCACTATAGACCCACAGCTGCAGTCTTCTCATTATAGATATATTTCTATGTCAATGGATATAGACTAATACTAGCAAGATATATTTCTGTGTCCATGAATATAGTACCAATTCTAACAAGTAGTCCTTTACGTGTGTTTGTAACTCCAACTAGGTCAAATTACCGTTTTAACCTTCGGTGTGTCAATGAGAGGGTAGAGTCCTTTGTTCAAGTTCTAGAGACACCACTTGAGGGAACACTCATCTACTTACCCTCAAAGAGGGAAGGAGTGAATTCTATCTTGTACTATTATGTTCCCAACTCCCCACTCTGTTTTATTATCCCCAAAATAGTAGGCATATTGGGTCAGCGAATTGGCCACCTTCACCCACGCAAAACAGAGGAAAATTCCTCGTGAACAAGAGTTCATAATATACTCAGGATTAAGACTAAGTCGCCTAAGTCAACTTTCTCTAATTTCTTTACGATGATTTTCATCTATCTTATAAAATATACGGATTCATAGTCAACTTTCTGAAACATTTTTTTTAAAAAAGAAATAAACTTTTATTTTTTTGATTTTAAAGTAGATAACAAAATTAAAGAAAGAAATAAGTGGAAGTAGCATTTCATTTGATTTTAAAAATCTAAGAATTTAATAAATAAATAAATAAAATTTTTTATACCAATTTGATTTTGGATCTTTCATTTTTTACAGTTAAGCTTAGTAAACATTCTTCTATATATTAATTTCTTTTTTTTGTTATTTAACTTCAAAAAGAAAAAAAAAACTAAGCCAATTTTAAAAAAGAAATAAATGAAAGTAGTATTCTTAAGATTTGATTTTCAAAATCTAAAAAGTAAAAAAAAAAAAAAAAGAAAAGAAAAGAAAAGAAAAGAAAAAATATTAAGACCTACCAATTTAATTTATAATTTTCGATTTTTAAAATTAAATTTAATAAACACTTTTCTACCCATTGATTTCTTTTTTTTTTAATTTAAAAAATGGTTATTTTCGAATATAGAAAAATAAATAAAAATGTTTACAAAATATAGCAAATTTTAGATCTATCAATGATAGACACTGATATATTTCTATTAGTATCTATCAGCGTCTACCATTGATAGTTCTAAAATTTTGTTCCATCGTGTAAATTTTTTCAACAATTTTACTATTTGAAATAATTTTCTTTTTAAAAAAAACTAAGCAAAATTTTGAAAAATAATAAATGGTTTTTTAAAAATTTGTTATGGTTGAAAAAGGTATAGGGTATTGAGAATGAGAGGAAATACATGCATGTAAGAAACAACTAAATTAGAGGAAATAAATAAATAATAAAAAGTAGGGCAAAGTCAATAGATTATGAAAATACATATGAATGAATATGATCAATTTGTTAAGACCCATAATCAAATCAAGGAGTTAAAGAATTAGAATGATTTGAATTTTTTTTTTAAAATGTTTATTATTTAAGAAAAAAATAATTTTCATTAGGTGTTAAAGCACGTTTTAAGACTTTTTTCCTCACTTATTTGTTTTTATGATGAAGTTTGAGAAAGCTAAAATAATGTTTGAGATAAATTTTTGTTGAGTTAGAAACTTTATATTTTATTTTTTGTTATAATGAATGGGTCTCAAAGTTTGTTATGCCTAGAAGATATATTGATTCATTAGTGTCGTGTTAATATCCATTCATATATTACATTTATAAATTTATCCTATATATGAAAAAAAAATGTTATTAGGAGAAACTCTTTACCTATACATATTGCCTTTATATTTTTAGTAAATTTATGTGTTACACTTTACCTATGGGAGTCAACTTTTCACGTGTAGTTGTTCATTTAAAGAATAATGAAGGAGACGTTTCAAATATTCACAAAACATATTTTTTTTATAAAAAGAATTTAGGTCGAATAAGTACCATTGGTGCAAACTCTCTGAGATGGAATGCCATAATAAAATTTGTTAAATTGTCTAACTCTTAAAAATCAATGATAATTATTAAAACAAACTATATCATATTTATTTATTGCATGCCAAACAAAAACCAATTTTTCTTTTTAAATTAGAAAAGAAAACACTAAATTAAACTCTAAACAAAAATTATATCAATTTAAATCCTAAACTTCCGTAGATATATCAATTTTACACCCTTCATTACGTTCTTTCTAGGCAAATATCGTGTGATACATATAATTTTATCAACTAAACTCCTAAACTTTCATAAACAAATCAATTTAGACTCTCATCTAAAACTTCTTTTGAAAAGTGTCCATACATCAAGTTTAATCATCTATTTTATTAATTCAACATCTCGAAAAGTCTACACACGTATAATAATGATGCATCGACAATTTTCAAATGTAATCTTAATAAAGAGTTAAATAATTGATTCACTTATAATAATTTAAAAGATAAATTTTTTAAAAAAAATTATATAATTCTTACAATATTTTTTAAATCAAATCTAAAAAGAGACGATTAATCGGTAAATTTATAAAATTCAAGATTTAAATAGGTATAATTTAAGGGATGTAAAATGAAAATTTCTCAAAAATGGATTATAGACAACATGATTTCACATTTTTCTTGAATAGCTAGCCTCACGCACATATGTATAGATTTAAAAATCTTCCACGTGGTCTGTCATGCATACATTTCCGGAAACCGGTGAGACGTGAGACTGAGAGAGTTGTAATATTTTGGATTTAATTATTCTTCTTTTGGCTTATTCTTCAAAAGAATTTGAGGATTATTCTTTTTAAATAATAATATGGATAATTTGAAATTATCATATATATAAATATATATTTACTAAATCTGTGGATTGATGATGTTTTACTTTATTTGAAAGAGAAAATAATGGTATGAAACAAAATTTAATAATTATTAAGAAAAAAAATTAACGATTATCTATGTATTATCCTTACTATGTTTATTAATATTGAAACATATCATAAATAGTTGATCATATGTATTACTTCCATTGACAATAATGATATGATATTTTCATAATTGACCTTCTAATAAAGTCAAAAATGACATAAATTACATATCTAGTACGTTAGTTCTGAAAGATACGATAAGAATGTTGATTTCATGATATTCAGATGTCACATGCAGAACACGACATCATACTATAATAGAATATGTTTAATCAGATTTCCAGAAGTGACATCAATAAAAATAGAAACTTTAAAATCTAACAACTCAAAGCATTCACACTCTTAAAAGTTAAAATAAATATTCTTAAAAGTAATAAATATTCTTAAAAGTTAAAAAATAAATATATATTTTTTAAACTTTGTATGGTTTGAATATTTATAGCTTTTGTGATATATTCTATTTCTTTTTCTTTTTTTTTTACAAGTAAGGTTTGGTAGATTTAATGATTTCTCTAAAGGAGTTTAATTATATAGGCTACACAAATTTTGCTTATAATTAAACATCAAATTTAGGTTTTGGTTATTTATTAGTTTGTTTTGGATTTTGGGCTTTGAAAATTGTGTTTGTTTTCTCCTAATCTTTTTACAGTAATTTTCATTTATCCTAAAGAAAAATTTACATTCATAGCCAACTTTGTGTAGCTCACTCTATCATCCAACTATAGTTTGCCAAAATGAACATAGCTTCAACTGGCATAGTGTTTGTATTATTATCCTCAAAGTGAGAGATTCGACTCCCCTGCCCCACATATTGTCAAAAAAAAAAAACATAGTTTGTCACACGATCAACTCTTCTCATATATACATATATACAAACTTGGATGCATCCCGTGTTGTACTCATTTTTGTAAAACTCACTCGAGTATCAACGTGTGCATGGAGATAAGTATAGTGTTGTGGCTGCACTCAAATATTACTCATATAATTGAATTATTTATTTTCTATGGTGAAGTAAGAATAATAAAAAGGATGTGGTTTAGGATGTATACATTTTTGTATAGTTCATCGGTTTGTGATGTGACAAACTTTTTTTCCCAAAATATATTTTTGATTTTTTTTGTTATGTGATATTGAAATGTTGAAATAGGATAAATGCAATCCATTGAACCTAAATATGACTTTCCATGAAATAAAACATAATGAGCAATACTTGGTGATTAATATTTGGATGTATCCTATTTCTATGCATCTCACTTTCATCGCACACAATAAGAATTAAAATATTTAAATAAAGATATAAAAAGAATTTATCACGTAACAAATTATGATAAGATAATTTGGTGGAAGCACAAAGATAGATATAGACTCAGAAATATCTGAATAATTTTCATACTGATACAACTTTTCTAATCATATGGTAAACTGTGATTGGACTATTGGGTGGCTATAGAAAGATAGGTGGAGTGCAGGATGCAGTGGGGTATTTTTCATCTTTAATTACCACTAGTTACTAAAGGACAAAAATGCCCCTAGTAATTCATTTACCAAGAGAATAAAAAAAAACTTAGAAAAAGAAAAATAAAAATAAAAAGTTTAACCCCAAGGCTTATAAATAAACTCCATTGTTGCACCTTAAAATCAGAGTCCAGAAAGAACAAGAAGAACAAGAAAGACAGAGAGAGCCTCGATGACGAGGAAGAAAGTGAAGTTGGTTTGGATTGCAAGCGATAATGCAAGAAAAGCCAGTTTCAAGAAACGAAGGCTTAGATTGTTAAAGAAAGTAAATGAACTCACCACTCTCTGCGGCGTTTTCTCCTTTGCCGTCGTCAATGGCCCCGACGAGGACCATCCCATCATTTGGCCATCTCTCTCTGTCGCTCAACAACTCTACCATCGCTTTCTCAGCCTTCCGGAAGTCGAACGCCAGAAGAAAATGACGAATCAAGAGACATATTTCAAGGAATGCACCACTAAAGCTCAAGATATGCTAAAGAAACTCATCAAGAAGAATCAAGAACTCGAACTCGATCTTCTGATGCATCAATTGCATCAAGGTCATCATATTTCCCAACTCACCAATGGGGAATTGCTCGCATTGTTCTGGATGGTCGGAGAGAGAATAAGAGACTGGCAAAAACGAATCGAGTATCATCAACAGGTTCATCGTCTTCCTCCTCCTCCTATTGAATTTGTTCCTTCTAACTCTCAACTGCTTGAAATAGGGAGCAATGAGATGGATCTTGTTGATAATGGAAGGAATTTGATGGATCAATGGTTTATTGATATGGTGATGAATTCGAATGATAAAATTGGGGGAAATAGTAGCAATATGGCAGGGGAGTTAGGGTTTGTTCAATCGGAAGTGAATATGGGCGATTTGATGAATAGAGAAAATTTGATGGTGGGAATCAGCGAATTAGGCGGAACGGAAACGATTATTGTTGAAGGAGATGGCAATGAGAACATTTTGTTATCGGAGTGGAATTTTGGGGTAAATGACAATTCTGGAATGTGTGAGATTGAGAAGCTTGTGAACGACATTAATGGCGTTGGTGTTGAGGCTACTGTTAGTCATATGGATTTCAGTCACCAAGCGGGTTTTGGAATCGGTGGTGACGTCAATGGTGGAGACCCTATGGGGAGTCTGTACTTTGATGCCTGCTACTACGGCGACAGTGGTGGTGTAAGGATTGATGTGAATGATGATGTATAGATGTTGCTTCAAGGATTGTTTGAAAGTGAAATAAGCTGCAGCAATGGAAATGGAAATGGAAATGAAATTCAACATGGAAATGGAAATGAGAATCAGAATAATGAAGGTGAAGACGTTGAAGATGATCTTCTTCTGAATTAAGTTCAAAATAATGGAGGAATTTGAGGGTTACTTTAATTTTCTCTCTCTATATATATAAAAATATTATGATGGTATGAATTATGATCATCTAAAGAAAATAGAATAATGTGTTAGTTTCTTATGAGTAGTTAAAATCTAGTTCTTTTTTTTAAGTGTGGATTAATTGAAATATTTGAGTAGTCTACTTAAGCATTTTTTAGAGATTAAAAAAAAATATATGATCATCATGGCTAATGATCACTATTTTAGTATTTGTCCAGATAATTCTGTATCAAGTTTGTCTAAGTTAATTGAGTGAAGTTTAAATTGTCTCTTTTTATAAGAATTTAAATGTCTGATTTTTCATATATTATTGATATATACTTATTTAGTGAATTCGAAAATTCGATTTTCAATCTCGCGCAATTTTTTTTATAATATTTGGAATGGAAGAATAGAACGGCTTCGAATGCATGAACTAGGTTTATTTTAATATATTATAAATAGTTTTATTATTATTTTTATTATTATTATTATAACTTCCACAATGGTCGCATGCATGCAATTTATAGTAGATGGTGAAAGTGGAGACATGAGGGTGGCAATATTTTGGATAATTATTCTTCTTTTGGCTTATTGTTGGTATTTGAGGAATATTCTTTTTAAATAATAATGGGTATATTTTTTTTTAGGAATAATAATGGGTATTTTAATCATAGAACAAATGTGAAATCTTATAAACATATTATTAAAAGGTGAGAATGACTGATATTTTAAATTAATCTTATTTTGAGGTATATCTCGTCTTGTTTTGGGAGTAAAGAGAACAATGATGATAGGAAACAAAATTTAGTAATTGTTTGAGAATATTTGTTGGTTACCATGTGTTATTTTTACTATGTGTATTAGTATTAAAATATATTATTAATAATTACAATTATGTATTACGTTTGATTGATAACGAACGATATGGTATTTCAATAATTGACATTCTAAACAAGTCAAAAATGACGTAACTTACGTATCTAGTACATTGGTTTTGAATGACATGATAAGATCATTGATTTTGTAGTATTCAAAAGACGCGTGCACAACGAGACATCATATTATTATAGAATATGTCTAGTCCGAGTCTCCACACACGACATCGATAAAAATAGTAACCCTAAAAAGCAACGACTTAAACCATCTAAACTTAAAAACATAAAGATTGAAAAAACATTTTTAGTCATTAGCTTTTATGAAGACTAACAATTTAGGTCCCGCTTGATAACTATTTCGTTTTTTAAAATTAAGGTTATAATTTTTTTTTTGAGGTGGGGTTTTGGTTTTTTTAGTTGTTTGACGGTGTTGTTCGGGACTTGGGGGGTAGGCGTTGGACCGGCTTGGGGTTAGTGGGTGTTTTTTGTTGTTATTTTTTTGTTGTTTTGTATTTTTATTGTTTTTGTGTTTTTCTTTTTTTGTTTTGTCGTTTGTTTTTTTGTTGTTTGTTTGTTTTTTTTTTTGTTGCCTTTGTTTTTTACTTTTTACTAATATTTTTAAAAATCAAGCCAAGTTTTGAAAATTAAAAAAAATCATTTTTAATTTTTTTTTAATTTGACTAATAATTCAACTCTTTACCTAAGAAATATGCAAACAATTGTAACAAAGAAATTACGAAGAATTAGGCTTAATTTTTAAAAATAACAAATAAAATGGTTACCAAATGAAGTATTAGTCTCTTTTGATTTTAATATATAACAAACACTTATTTTTATATTTTTAATTTTGCAACAATTTAGTCCATATACACTTTCAAATTTTTAACAATTGTACAGGGCAGAGACTACATTATGACAAATGTTAAAATACATATACTAAATTGTTACATAATAAAATTGATGACTAAGACCTCATTTGATAATCATTTAGTTTTTTAAAAAAAAATTAAGCCTATAGTTCTTCCACCTCTAACTTTTTAATTTGTTATCTACTTTTTACTTGTGTTTTCAAAAATCAAGCTGAATTTTGAAAATTAAAATAATAGTTTTAAAAGCTTGTTTTTCTTTTTAGAACTATGCTAAAAAATCAATTTTTGTACTTGAGAAAGATGCAAATGATTGTAAGAAATTAAGATGAAATATGTTAATTGTCAAAAAACCAAAACCAAAAAACAAAACGATTACCAAATGAGACCTAATTTATTAAAAATAAAAAATATAGAGAGAGAGATGTTGAGGCTTAGTTTGGAGTTGTAGCTTCTAAAATAATTTCTCGTGATTGTAGTTCTAAAAAACAATTGTAAAATGAAGAACATTAGTAGTATTTGTTCAATTTTAATTTTGAACATGAAAAAGTATGTTAAATTTTTTGGATAAATAATAGTAAATTGTCGTGATGGATAATAATGCCTAAATTAAATAGACCTATTTTCAAAATTTATATTTTATTAAATTATTTAGGAAGCATTTAGGACAAGGGTTATCATCAAAATATAATAACCACCTCTTGCTACAAGAAAACTAATTCAAAACCTCCAATTAACTACAATCATCACTATTTCAAAACCCCCATTTGCTACAGTATTTACTATTTACTACAACTTTTACTATTTTACATTCATCATTTTTTTTATTATTTGCTACAGTATTTACTATTTCCTTCTCAAACTAAAATAGTTTACATCTCAGACACATACTATTATAACCTAAACTAAAATAATCTATACCCAAAGACAAACTATCATAATCCAACTATAACAATCTATAACTATAATAACTAGTTTATTGTCCCAAACGCCTCTTAGATGTTATATCATATATGTTGAAAACTTAAATTTATATATTCTTTGCTCTAAATTTATTCAAAGAAAAAATATAAGATTATTTTTTAAATATAGGAGAAATATGTGCTGTTATGTAAAGAAAAAAATGATAGCATTGCACTAACCAATTTAAAATTTTAGGATATAGATATTCACTGCATAAGGAATATACTAAATATACAAAATAAATCTTAATCTATAAATAATAATATTGAAATTTTGCTTAAAAGTTGGTCATAAACAAATTTTTAAAACGATGAGAACAAATCAGTCTTTTGAAGAGTGTCCATGCATAAACAAACCAATTTAGACTCTCAACTAAAACTTCTTTCGAAGAGTGTCCATGCATCAAGTTTAATCATCTATTTTATTAATTCAACATCTCGAAAAGCCTATACACCTATAAGAATAAAATGCATCAACAATTTAAAACGGAATTATATAATTTTTACAATATTTTTCAAACCAAATCTTAAAAAATATGATTAATCGATAAATTTATGAAAGTTCAAGATTTAAATAGGTATAATTTAAAATGAAAATTTCTCCAAAATAGATTAAAGACAACATGATCTCACATGTTTCATGAATAGCCCTGACACACATATGTATAGATTTAAAAATCTTCCACGTGGCCTATCATGCATGCAATTCCGGAAACTGGTGAGACGTGAAACTGTGAGAGTTGTATTGTAATATTTTGGATTTAATTATTCTTCTTTTGGCTTATTCTTCAAAAGTATTTGAGGAATATTCTTTTTAAATAATATTATGGATAATTTGAAATTATCATATATATAAATATATATATTAAATCTGTAGATTGATGTTGTTTTACTTTATTTGAAAGAGAAAATAATTTAATAATTATTAAGAAAAAATTAATGATTATCTGTATATTATCCTTACAATCTTTATTAATATTGATAAATAGTTGATCATATGTAATACTTTCATTGACAATAATGATATGATATTTTAATAATTGACCTTCTAAACAAGTCAAAAATGACGTAAGTTACATATCTAGTGCGTCGGTTTCAAAAGATACGATAAGAACATTGATTTCATGATATTCAAATGTCACATGCAGAACACGACATCATAGAATATGTTTCATTAGATCTCCAGAAGTGACATCGATAAAAATAGTAACCTGAAAAGCTAACAAATCAAAGCATTCACACTCTTAAAAGTTAAAACAAATATTCTTAATCATGAATATTTATGGAAAGTAAAAATTTAGTCTCTTGATCTTTAGTATGTAACAATTTATAGTGTGTTTGGGGCGAAGACTATCCTAAGATTATAATAACTACTAAAGTAAATACTATTTTGTATTCCCCAATTAGTTACAGTCAATATTATTTCTAAACTCTCATTTTCTATAGTATTTACTATTTATTATGGCTTTTACTATTTCACATTCATAGCTTTTTATTCATTGCTACAGTGTTTACTATTTCTTTCACAAATTAAAATAGTTTACACTTCAAACACATACTATTATAAATCAAGCTAATATAATCTATGCCCCAAACACAAACTATTATAACTTAACTATAATAACCTAGGACTATAATAATCAACTCTTTGCCCCAAACGCCACTTAGTCTATACACTTTTAAATACATAACGATTGTTCAAGATACAGATGACATCATTACAAATTTCAAAATACAAGTACTAAATTATTATAAAACAAAAAATATAGAGACAAAATCATGAGGTGTTTTCAAATAAAGGAAAATGAACCAACTTATTTACAAATATAACAACTCGTTACTATCTATCAGTGATAGAGCACGAGATTGATGTCCATCGTGATCTGTCGTCCATTGATAGATGTCTATCGCGATCTATCACTGATAGACAGTAATATTTTGTTATACTAAAAATATTT
>NW_028327118.1:0-25034 GCF_027475165.1 Benincasa hispida
TTGATTGAGGAATTTCCATTGATATGGAGGAATTCTCAGGAAGGTATTCTCAAGGTGATTTTAGTGGGAAAACTTGCTTACGGTGAGTGTTTACTTAGTTTTATGCATTAATATATGGATAAATGCATATGTAAGTACAAAATACATGCTTATGATGTTATGTTGTTGCCATGATATTGTTTGTGAAATTTCTATGGAAACTGAGATTATACCCGGACTACATAAGTTAGCATGCTTAATAAAAGTTCTTGGCGGGAAAATATAGTCGGCCTCGATCGGCGGGAAATAATAGTCGGTGACGACCGGCGGGAAATATAGTCAAGTTACCTAAATATGACTAGCGGAAAAAGAATTGTCGATATGCACATTGGCAGGAATAGTGGGTTATAGGAAAGTTTCCATAAAAAGTTGTTATGATTGATAATATATCCATGATATGAACATGGCACGTATAGCATGGAACTGGAGGTTGATAATTGAATGAATGTACACATGATCATGCATAAATTATACTGGAATTGTGATTATGTGATTGATTTCCCAAAAATATGTTTTGCAAAGTGATTATTATTCTAAAAGAACCACTCACTGGGCTTAGTAGCTCACACTCTTCCAAATGTTTTCTTATATCCCCCCAGGTAGCAAAGTAGAGCGTTCAGAGAGGAGTCTACTAACCACCAACGCACCAAGACTTGGTAAATTCTTAGGGCACGGCTCGGATCATGTAATAAAGAATATAGGAAATTGAACTATGTGTATGAAAATCAGATAGAGTGTTGTAAACATGTTAAAATCTTAATAGATATGAGGGGAATGTTAAATTGAAATATTATTTTGGAATACTACTAGTGTACCCTCACGCTCCCTCCCAGGTATTGGGGGCTAAGGTTAGGGAGGGGGTGTGACATTTTGTTCAAAAGTTTCATCCACACAGATACAAAACTCCTTTCCAGGGTTCAAAAGTACCATTTGAACCAAAGTTCGTCCAAATCTGGAATTATAGCAGACTTCGATGTGTAGTATCTTTTGAACCAAACCTTGTCCAAATTTGAACTTGGAGTACATTTCGACTAGTAGAAACCCAAAGTTCGTCATTTTCGGACTCTTTCTTACTCTTTTGTGTCTATGTTCATCTACAATGGCACAAAACTCCTTTCCAGAGTTCATAATTATCTTTTGAACCAAGCTTCTTCCAGATTTTGACTTGAAGCACATTTCGACAAGTAGAAACCTAAAGTTCGTCCTTTTTAGTCTCAGTTCTTTAACCTTTGTGCCAAAGTTCGTCCAGATAGGTACAAAATTCCTTTCTAGGGTTCATAAGTACCTTTTGAACCAAACTTCATCCAAATTTTGACTTGAAGTACATTTTGACAAGTAGAAACCCAAGGTTCATCATTTTTAGACTCTTTCTTGACCTTTTGGTCCAAAGTTCATCCATACAGGTACAAAACTCTTGTCCAGGGTTCATAAGTAACTTTTTAACCAAACTTCTACTAAATTTGGACTGAGAGCACATTTCAACACGTAGAAACCCAAAGTTCGTCCTTTTTGGACTCTTTTTTGACCTTTTGTATCAAAGTTCATCCACACATGTACAAACTCCTCTCCAGGGTTCATAAGTATCTTTTGAACCAAACTTCATCCAAATTTAGAGTTGGAGCACATGTAGACAAGTAAAAACCTAAACTTCACCTTTTTAGACTCTTTTTTGACATTTTGTGCCAAGGTTCATCCACACAGATGCAAAACTCCTTTCCATGATTCATTAGTACTTTTTGAACCAAAGTTCGTCTAAATTTGGAATTATAGCAGATTTCGACATGTAGAAACCTAAAGTTCGTCCTTTTCGGACTCTTTCCTGACCTTTTGTATCTAAGTACCTTTTGAACTAAATTTAGTCCAAATTTAGAATTATAGCAGACTTCGACGTGTAGAAACCCAAAGTTCGTCATTTTTGGACTCTTTCTTGACCTTTTGTGTCTAAGTTCGTCCACAATGGAACAAAACTCCTCTCCAGGATTCATAAGTATCTTTCGAACCAAACTTCTTCAACATTTGGACTTGGACCATATTTCGAAAAGAAGAAACCCAAAGTTCGTCCTTTTTAGTCTCTTTAAATTCTTTATGCCAAAGTTCGTTCACATAGGTATAAAATTCGTTTCTAGGGTTCTTAAGTACCTTTTGAACCAAACTTCATCAAAATTTTGACTTGGAGCACATATTGACAAGTAGAAAGCCAAAAATCGTCCTTTGCGGACTCTTTCTTGACCTTTTGTGTAAAAGTCCGTCCACACAAGTATAAAACTCCTCTCTAAGGTCCATAAGTATCTTTTGAACCAAACATAGTTCAAATTTGGACTTGGAGCACATTTCGACAAGTAAAAACCCAAAGTTCATCCTTTGCGGACTCTTTCTTGCCCTTTTGTGTCAAAGTCATCCACATAGGTACAAAACTCCTCTTTAGGGTTCACAAGTATCTTTTGAACCAAACTTCGTCCAAATTTGAACTTGGAGCACATTTCGACAAGTAGAAACACAAAGTTCATCCTTTTTTATCTCTTTCTTTACCTTTTGTGTCAAAGTTCATCCACATAGGTACAAAATTCCATTCTAGGGTTCATAAGTACCTTTTAGACAAAATTTGGACTGAGAGCACATTTCAACACGTAGAAACCAAAAGTTCATCCTTTTTGGACTCTTTCTTGAACTTTTGTATCGAAGTTCGTCCAGACAGGTACAAAGCTCCTCTCAAGGATTCGTAAGTATGTTTTGAATGAAACATCGTCCGAACTTGGACATGGAGCACATTTTGACAAGTAGAAACCCAAAGTTCGTCCTTTCTGGATTCTTTCTTGACATTTTGTGCCAAGGTTAATCCACACAGGTACGAAACTCCTCTCCAAGGTTCATAAGTATCTTTTGAACCAAACTTCTTCCAAATTTGGACTTGGAGCTCATTTCGACAAGTAGAAACCCAAAGTTCGTCCTTTTCGGACTCTTTCTTGACATTTTGTTCCATGTTTCATCCACACAAGTACGGAACTCCTTTCCAGGGTTCATAATTACCTTTTGAACCAAATTACGTCCAAATTTGGAATTATAGTCGACTTCGACATGTAGAAACCCAAAGTTCGTCCTTTATGGACTCTTTCTTAACAGTTTGTATCTAAATTTGTCAACACTGATACAAAACTCCTTTCTAGGGTTCATAAGTATCTTTTGAACCAAACTTCATCCAAATTTTGACTTGGAGCACATTTTGACAAGTAGAAACCCAAAGTTCGTCATTTTTGGACTCTTTCTTGACCTTTTGGTCCAAAGTTCATCCATACATGTACAAAACTCCTGTCCAAGGTTCATAAGTAACTTTTAAACCAAACATCGACCAAATTTGGACTAAGAGCACATTTAGACATGTAGAAACCCAAACTTCATCCTTTTCGGACTCTTTCTTGACCTTTTGTGTCAAAGTTAGTCCATACAGGTACAAAACTCCTCTCCAGGGTTCATAAGTATCTTTTGAACCAAACTTCATCCAAATTTGGACTTAGAGTACATTTCAACAAGTAGAAACATAAAGTTCGTCTTTTTTAGTATCTTTCTTTACCTTTTTCGCCAAAGTTCATCCACATAGGTACAAAATTCCGTTCTAGGGTTCATAAGTACCTTTTAAACCAAACTTTGTCAAAATTTTGACTTGGAGCACATTTCAACAAAAATTCTTTCCAGGGTTCACCAAAGTTCATCCAAATTTGAAATTATAGCAGATTTTTTTTAATAGTAATATTATTATACAACAACAAGGAGGATCCCACAGCCCAGGATCAAGGCATCACAGCAACAAAACACAAACAAAACAAGTCCAAACAGAAACCACAGAACAAAGCCAAACAGAAACTAAATAAAATGACCCAGCAGGGCAAGAGAAACAAGAAACAAAAGAAACCCCACAAACAGGGGATAACAAAAGAACAAAGAACAACAGAAAGAGCTGAAGAAAGAAAAAACATGATGACGACGAGCTAAACCAAACCAAGAAGGTCAACCCACCATGAAGCAACACGAGCACGAACCAAAGAAACCATATGGTGGAACAAAGCTGGCGCTGTCCTGGGACGATCCCTATAAAGCCGAAGATTCCGCTCCTGCCAGATGAAGTAGATAGACTACACACCAGAAGACTCAAAACAGCTTACTATGCACCCCCTTACTAGACCCCACTCGACACAACCAACTCAATTCGACATCCCAACCCGTCACCCAATGAGACGACCCCAACTGACACAGAACACCCAACCACACCTCGTTCCCAAAGTCACACTAAAAAAATAAATGGTCCCGAGACTCCACACGACTCACATATAGGAAACACCCCCCCCCCAGAAGACACATCCCACCTTCTTAACCAATCCCTCGTACCCAACCGATCCCTCATGGCTAACCAAGAACAAAATGAGTGATGCGGAATACCACCCCCCGACCACAGAAGACATGCCCAAGACACCCTAGGACGACGAGGGCGCACACTCTCTCACGCACTAGAAATAGAAAACCGACCACTAGCACTTGGAACCCACACCCAGTAATCCTCCCCACTCACTTTAGTCCCCAATGCCAGAATCAAACCCCAGATCTCGAGCAACTCCCACGATATTGTAGGCCATCTCCACCCTCCCTCACCATCCATAAACTTCGATAAACACGCCTCCAATCTACTAGCTGCATCATAAACTATCAGATCCATACGTCTCCAAAATCCCATCCCCTGGAAACCAGGGTCCCACCGAACAAAACAAGATCTCCCATCACCCACTATCAAACAAACTAGATGTTTGAATCTATCAATACACCGCAAGATAACCCTCAAGCACCAAGACCTCCCTGCTTCACTCCGAACCGCCCATAAGGACCTCCTACGCAACACATATGCCTCCATCCACGCCACCCACAAAGAACCAGACTTAACTAAAAGAAGCAAAAGCAGCTTCATATAGTAGCCTAATTCCAAGAAGTCACATGAGTAACACCCAAACCTCCCTCACCCTTCGGCAAGCACACCTCATCCCACATAACTCGTGCACTGCCTCGACTCTCCACACTACCCTTCCATAAAAACCTCCACAAAAGACAATCCACCTCATGAGTGACACACGCAGGCAATACGAAGATGCTGCACAAAAACACCTGAACAGGCTGTAAGATAGACCTGACGAGCTGCAACCTTCCAGCAAAAGAGAGGGACCGAGTTACCAGCTTCTAATACGAGTTGTAATCCTCTGGATCAGGGGGGCACAATCCACAACCTTCAACCGACCAGCCAGTTATCCCTAAATCGGGTAGGCATGAATTCTGTCTTTCACCCTATGTCCCCAACTATCTACCTAGTCTTACCCCTGAAATGGTAGGCTTATTAAGCCAGCGCTGTTGAGCCAACCCTTACCCATGCAAATCTAAGGATAATCCTGAATAGACAGAAGTTCATAGTTAGCTCAGGATTAAGATCGAGTTACCTAGGTCATCTAAACGAATAGTCAGTCTTAAATAATAAACAACATTATATATTACGAGTGACTTATTTCTTTAGTCCGATCTTAAGCAAACTCATTGCATAGGATGCCCCCACTCCTCATGTCAATACATGAACGAATCTAGATGATAAGTGTCTGCTATGCTTGTTGGATGCAAAGCTAGAGGTCCTTCTAGGATCCTTGCAAACACTCACAAAAAAAGCTAACTTAGATCAAACTTAGAATCTATGAAGGTCACTCTTAGATCCTAAGACAACTCACTCCAGAATTAGCTTGATCAAGACTAATCCAATGAATTGATTTAAATATCAAATCTAAAGTAAGATTTGAAAGAAAAAGACAACACCAAAGGGTTGAATAAGCACAAGCTTTTTACTATGGATAATCTGAGTTTTGAAGAACATTATAAGCCATTTTATAGGCCAAATGGTCATGGATAGACCAAGAAACTCAAAAGTCATTTAAATACATATAATTGCAAATGGTAAAAAATAACACCTAGAAAATTGAAACTTTACTAAATTATAAGTCAAAATGCAAAACTAGGAATGTAGAAAGTCTTCAAATTGCCTTATATATCTCCTCTAGAAGGCGGAAAATTAGATATACACGTTTGACAAGATTTGACAACACATTTCCCCATGCAGTGCACACTTGATAGCATTTTCTTCACAAAATCTGCACACTTTTTTTTATACCGTGTCATCTTCCAAACTATAGGACTTTTCCCATACCATCTTCATGCCATTCTCTTCTTGACTCATTGAACTGACATTATATAAAACTTTGGTTTCAAAATTATTTTTCGGTTCTTGTGAATTTGCTAGTTTTTGAAGATGTAGTGTGAATATCTCTTGAATCTTATTTGTCTTGCTTCTTGTAATTGGTCCTTTAGGTACATGCAATGGTTCAATGGTTGAATTCACATCATCCCTCTTTCTTTAAAAGGATTTGTCCTCAAATCAAGGTCTTCATTCCCTACATCAAAAGGAGTCAAATCAGTCACATTGAAAGTGGAACTTACGTTGTACTCACCTCGAGGATCCAATTTGTAAGCATTATCATTGATTCGCTCTATCACTTGAAATGGGCCATCTCCTCTTGGTTGAAGTTTAGACATCCTTTGATCTGGAAACCTTTCCTTTATTAGATGAACCCAAACCCAATCATCAGGTTTAAAAATCACTTTCTTTCTCCCTTGGTTCTGGCTATTGACAAGCTTTTGATTCTTCTTTTCAATTCTTTCTTTGACTTCTTTATGCAAATTTTTTATATATTCTGCCCTTGAAACAGTTACATCACTAGTAAACATATTAGGTGGCAAGGTGACAAATCTAAAAGAGTTAATGGATTAAAGCCATACACAACCTCAAAAGGTGAGCAATGAGTGGTGTTATGTATTGCTCTATTGTAAGAAAACTCTACAAAAGGTAGAGTATCCTCCCAAGACTTGAGATTTTTAGACATTAGTGACCTAAGCAAAGTTCCCAATGTTCTATTAACCATCTCAGTTTTCCCATTGGT
The DNA here is from genome assembly GCF_027475165.1 of Benincasa hispida. Classification (NCBI taxonomy): domain Eukaryota; kingdom Viridiplantae; phylum Streptophyta; class Magnoliopsida; order Cucurbitales; family Cucurbitaceae; genus Benincasa; species Benincasa hispida. Next base: position 7,053 of record NW_028327118.1, read on the forward strand.
CTGTGGGTGACAAGTTGTTGAAAACAAAAGCTTAGTTCCCAATTTACCCCACAAAACTTTCCAAAAATGACTTAGAAATTTTGCATCTCTATCACTAACAATGGTCTTAGGAATTCCATACAATCTAACCACTTTCCTAAAGAAAAGATTAGCTATGTTAGTGGCATCATCTTTTTTATTACATGGTATGAAATGTGTCATTTTACTAAACCTATCAACTACCACAAAAATGCTATCATGATGTCTTCTACTCTTTGGTAGTCCTAAAACAAAATCCATGCTAATGTCAACCCAAGGTTCACTAGAAACATCTAATAGTGTGTAAAGACAATGTGGTTGTGTCTTAGACTTAGCCTCCTTATATTTGAAACATTGTTTGCACACATTATTCACATCCTTTCTCATTTTCAAACAATAAAAATGTTCAGCCAACATGTTATATATTTTAAAGTCCCCAAAATGCCCCATTAATCTTCCCCCATGTCCTTCACAAGCAACTCTCGAATGAAACACTTAGGAATATAAAGTTTTCCTTTCCTAAAAATCATTTCATCAAACACACTATCATGCACATTTTTCCCTTCTAAACATTGAATATACACATCATGAAATTCAGATGTCTCTACTTTGTACAAATCAATCATGTGTTTAAAACCAAGAATTTTTGTACTAAGGGAAGAAAACAATGCATACCTTCTTGATCATCAGCCACCACATTTTCCTTACCTTTCTTGTAATCAATGACATAAGGAAATGTCTCAATGAACTCTACCCATTTAGCATGCCTCTTGTTCAACTTTGTTTGACTTTTGAGGTGCTTCAAGCTTTCATGATCTGTCTGGATGACAAACTCTTTTGGCCACAAGTAATGTTGCCAAACTTGCAAAGCCCTTACAAGTGCATGCAATTCCTTATCATATGTGGGATAGCTAAGTTGTGCTCCATTTAGCTTCTCACTAAGGAACATGATTGGCCTTTTTTCTTGCATCAAAACAGTTTCAATCCCTCGGTTACATTGGTGGGTGTTGGCCACTCTCAAATAGCCTTGACCTTTTCTTCATCAACTTTCACCCCATCCTTTCCAACAATGAATGCTAAGAAACTGACTTGGTAGTTATTTTGTTGATGGCTCGACAATCAACACACATCCTCCATGTTCCATCTTTCTTGGGTACTAAAATGATTGGAACCAAACAAAGACTCATGCTTTTTAGAACATAACCTTTATCCATGAGTTCTTCAGTGCCTTTGAATTTCCTTGGCCTCGATTGGATTTGTCCTGTAGGCTGCCATATTTGGAAGCATTGCCCCGGGTATGAAGTCAATTTTGTGCTCAATTCCTCTTAAAAGAGGTAGACCCATAGGTGCATCTTCATGTGGAAACATGTCTTTAAATTCCTGCAAAAGAGATTTAAAAGCACTAGGCAAACCATCATTAGAGTTAGGTTCAGTTTCTAAACACATTCCTTTGCACATAAGTACAAAGTTTGGTGCTTCAAATGAAAACATATTCCTCTCTTCCCCCTTTCTCATAACCAAACTCACACTCTTTCTTTTTTCCTCAAAATCACTATTTTTTTCTCTCTTGGTTTTCACTCACCTTTCGCCCCTCACTTTTCTCCTTTTTTCTCTCGTCTCCTTTAACTTACTTTCTTCTCTCCTCTCTTGATCCTCAAATTCTTTTCTTTTCTTTTCTAATTTCACTTTATCGCATTGTACTTCATATGGAGATAATGGAAGCAAAGTAAACTTCTTCCCATTCAAAGTAAATGTGTACTTGTTCAACAAACCATCGTATGTGACTTTTATATCATATTGCCAAGGTCGGCCCAATAACATATCACCCGCATGCATAGGTACTACATCGCAAATAACCCCATACTTATATCTTCCTAAAGTAAAAGAAATAAGAACTTGGGAGTTTACCTTCAATTCTCCTTTGTTGGTTAACCACTGAGGTTTATATGGTTTTGGATGTGAACAAGTAGTGAGTTTGAGTCTTTTTACAAGAAAACTACTTACTACATTTGTGCAACTTCCACTATCAATCACCAAGCTACATGGGGTTCCTTCAATCAAGCACCTTGTGTGAAATAAGTTCTCCCTTTGATCTTCAACTTTCTCCTCCTTCATCTGCACATTAAGTACTCTTCTTGCAACTAAGGATATGGAGTTACCTTCTTCAATGTACTCATCATCAAAGGCTTCGGATTCTTCCTCAAGTTGGCCACCTTGTTCATCACATTCATCTTCTGAATCAATAACTCCATTTCTTATGACCATGACTTTTTTATTGACACAATCTTTGCTCATGTGCCCAAATCCATTACACTTCCAACATTGAATGGAACTAGATTTCTCTCTTTCCTCCTTTGAAGTTTCATTCTTTTTAGTATAGGTGCTCCCAGCTTCCATTCTTTTAAGAGCCACAAACTTTCCTTTTGCTTCACCATATTCACAAAACCATCGTTGTTCCAAACCTTAGACTTTGAAAAGGTATCAGTTTTAGAATTATACCTCTTGGAATGTTCTTTTTCTTCTCTCTTTGTCCTTCAATTTTGATTACATAATGATACATATCTTCCAAGTATAGTTGTGGATATCCATCAACGATATGAGCAATTTCTCGATTTAAACCTCCAAGGAATCTAGACATGGTGTCTTCTTCTTCTTCTCGAATATTTGCTCTTTCCATCAAAGTTTCCATCTCTTGATAATATTCAACTATACTTTTTGTTCCCTGCCTCAAAACTTGCAATTTAGTTCTCAAAATCTCTTTCATAATGTTTTGGAACATACCTCTTTCTCATGGCTTCTTTAAGTTCTTCTCAAGTTTCAATGGGATCCTTCTCTCTCCTCTTCTCGAATTTGAGATGTTAATACCAATTTCTTGCATGGTTAGTGAATTCAGCAATGGCAAGTCACATCTTCTTATTCTCACTGAATGTGTTGCAATCAAACACACATCTTCCTTTCCCATTCCAAGTATGCCACTGCATCCGACGTTCCACAAAATGGTAGAATTTTGAGCTTGACTCCACTATCTCAATCTTCATAAATCTTTTCTCCTCGTCTAGGGTGCATATTATTTCTTCCTCTTCCTCCAATTTATCTTTCTTATTCAACTAAGTCAATTATTCCCTTATCTTCTTGTAAGACTCTTTGTTGTTTTGCCCTCCTTTCTTGCCTATCTTCCCTCATCATTTTTATCATACCTTTGAATGGCTTGAAGAATAGCCATATTAGTAACTTGTACTTGTGGTACTCCTTCACCCTGTGACATTTTAAAGTTAGTAATAAAAGGACCTCACCACACTTCTCACCAATTTCACTCAAGAACACTCGTGTTTATCACTCAAGGGTAGGCTTTTGGTACTAGGTCAAAGATGCAAGGGTTGGCTTATATTTTTGGTGCAATCTCACTAAAAATTTGATAAAAACCAATTCAAAATGATCAACTCTCACAAACTAAGACTAGAGTAACTAAAATTAAGCTAAAAAAATCTGGAATTTTTTATTTTTTTTTTCAAATGAGTTGAGAAACTTTTATGTGCCATGGATCTTTTATTTTTTTCTTCTTTATTTATTTATTATTATTATATTTTTTTTTTTGCTACTGTTTTTTCTCTCTTGTTTTTCTTGCTGACTTTCTCTTTTATATATATATATCATCTAAGAGCTTATTTGAAGAAATTTTCAAGACAAGTTGTAGTATGTCTTGTAGCACAAGACGTAAGCAATTGCTTTGGAGAAAAAAATTTAAATAAAGTAAAGATAACACCTCTAAAATCGAACAAGAACAATGAACAAATTCTCTGATACCAAATGATAAGCGTCTATGATGCTTGTTGGATGTAAAGCTAGAGATCCTTCTAGGATCCTTGCAAATACTCACAAGGAAAGCTAACTTATATCAAACTTAGAATCTATGAAGGTCACTCTTAGGTCCTAAGACAACTCACTCCAGAATTAGCTTGATCAAGATTAATCCAATGAATTGATTTAAATATCAAATCTAAAGCAAGATTTGAAATAAAAAGACAACATCAAAGGGTTAAATAAGCACAAGCTTTTACTATGGATAATCTGAGTTTTGAAGAACATTACAAGCCATTTTATAGGCCAAATGGTCGTGAATAGACCAAGAAATTCAAAAGTCATTTAAATACAATTAATTGTAAATTGTAGAAAATAACACCTAGAAACTTGAAACTTAATTGCATACTAAATTATAAGTCAAAATGCAAAACTAAGAATGTAGAAAATCTTCAAATTGCCTTAGATATCTTCTCTAGAAGGCGGCAAAGTGGATATGCACGTTTGACAAGGTTGGACATCATATTTCCCCATGCAGTGCACACTTGACAACATTTTCTTCACAAAATCTACACACTTTTTTTTTACCACTGTGTCATCTTCCAAACTATAGGAATTTTCCTGTATCATCTTCATGTCATTCTCTTCTTGACTCATTGAACTAACATTATATAAAACTTTGGTCTCAAAATTATTTGTCCGTTCTTATGAATTCACTAGTTTTTTAAGATGTAGTGTGAATGCCTCTTGAATCTTCTTTGCCTTGCTTCTCGTAATTGGTCATTAGGTACATGCAATTGTTAAATGGTTGAATTCACATCACTAGATCACTTCATTTGTAGTATCTTTACAACAACTTGTAATAGCTACAGAGTAGGCTGCATTCAATAGTGTTACCAGAATAAGGTACCCAACCTTAATCATATACTATAGACCGTTTTGGCTATTTACTCAAACTTGATCCATTTTTATGTCTCTGCATAAAGTTCAAGTATTTATATAATAGCCATGGATCTTAGTTTATTGGATTTAGATTTTATGAATGCAATTAATAGATTCAACATCTTTATTGATAAAAGAATATGTTCAATTTTCCAAATTGCGAGTTTTAGGATATACAACCCAACAAAAATTCCTTTCTAGGGTTCATAAGTACCTTTTGAACCAAACCTTGTTCAAATCTTGACATGGAGCGCATTTTGATAAGTAGAAACCGAAAGTTCGTCATTTTTGGACTCTTTCTTGACCTTTTGGTCTAGTTCATCCATACAAGTACAAAATACCTGTCCAGGGTTCATAAGTAAGTTTTAAACCAAACTTCGACCAAATTTCGACTAAGAGCACACTTCGACACGTAGAAACCCAAAGTTCGTCCTTTGTGGATACTTTCTTTACCTTTTGTGTTAAAGTTCATCCACACAGGTACAAAACTCCTCTCCAGGGTTCATAAGTATCTTTTGAACTAAAGTTCGTCCAAATTTGGACTTGAAGCACATTTCGACAAGTAGAAACCCAAACTTTGTCCTTTCTACTCTTTCTTGATATTTTGTGCCAAGGTTCATCCACATAGGTACAAAACTCCTTTCCAGGGTTCATAAGTTCCTTTTGAACCAAAATTCGTCCAAATTTGGAATTAAAGCAGATTTTGACATGTCGAAACCCAAAGTTCATCCTTTTTGGACTCTTTCTAGACTTTTTGTGTAAGTTCGTCTGGTACAAAACTCCTCTCTAGAGTTCATAAGTATCTTTTAAACCAAACTTCGTCCAAATTTTAACTTAGAGCACATTTCGACAAGTAGAAACCCAAAGTTCGACATTTTTTGTCTCTTTCTTAACCTTTTGGTCCAAAGTTCATCCATATAGCTACAAAACTGCTGTCCAGGGTTCATAAGTAACTTTTAAATCAAACTTCAACCAAATTTGGACTGAGAGCACATTTCGACACGTAGAAACCCAAAGTTCATCCTTTTCAAACTCTTTCTTGACCTTTTGTGTCAAAGTTCATCCACACAGGTGCAAACTGTTCTCCAGGTTCATAAGTATCTTTTGAACCAAACTTCGTCCAAATTTGGACTTGGAGCACATTTAAACAAATAGAAACCCAAAGTTCGTTATTTTCAGACTCTTTCTTGCCCTAAGTTCATCCACACTGGTATAAAACTCCTTTCTAAGGTTCACAAGTATGTTTTGAACCAAACTTCTTCCAAATTTGGACTTGGAAAACATTTCAACAAGTAGAAACTCAAAGTTCGTGTTTTTTAGTCGCTTTCTTTACCCTTTGTGCCGAAGTTTGTCCACATAGGTACAAATATTCTTTCTAGGGTTCATAAGTACCTTTTGAAACAAACTTCGTCCGAAATTTTACTTGGAGCACATTTCAACAAGTAGAAACTTAAAGTTTGTCATTGTTGGACTCTTTCTTGACCTTTTGATCCAAAGTTCATCCATACAGGTACAAAACTCCTTTCTACGTTTCATAAGTAAATTTTACACCTAACTTTGACAAAATTTGGACCGAGAGCATATTTCGACACGTAAAAATCCAAAGTAACTTTTACACCAAACTTTGACCAAATTTAAACTGAGAGCACATTTTGATACGTAGAAACCTAAAGTTTGTCCTTTTCGGACTTTTCTTGACCTTTGAAGTAGAGACTCGATTGCATGTTAATTATGCCCAAAAACACAGGGGCCCTTACAAATTAACACTTTGTAATTTAAAGAAAGCTTTAAACAGAGGCAATTAACTTGTAAACATTCATCAACGCCATCCACAAACGTATTTAACAATTAAATGCAATGCAGAAAACCCACCACGACTGTAAAAGAAGTTCAAAACAGAAGTGAATTGGAATATCAGAACAACCTATCTCTGATACGAACTGAAGAAAATCGGAACTAAGGATTTTTATGAACAGCGGAATGATCGTTCCAAATTTCAATTGTATTTGAACAACAACAATTACAACCACAAAACGGATACTAATTGGCCATGCAACACGAAATTACAGCATGTTTCTCTATAAGATCAAGGGATAAATTAACGTACCTTTGAAGACTCATCTTTAAACATCCTCGATCACGAACACTCGAACAGTCCACAAGACTACAAACCCAAACGCTCGAACCCTACGACCGCTACACTACACGATCAACGGGACCATGAACACAGTGAACTCCAAGGTCACGAACATAGCAAACTCAACGAATGGCCTCCAAAAACTTCGACTATTTCAAATTGAGTACGACACCACAACAATGGCTACCTTGGTATTCTCGGTGTGAGAATCCAGAAGTGTGGGCTCTATGTGGACTTGGTTAGAAGACGAGACTGGAGGAAGAACAATCGTATAAACGGTTGAGCAAGTGGGAGATGACAAGGTCTATTGCATAGACGATGCCCATGTTGGGTTTTATGTCCTAAAACTCGCAATTTGTAAAATGATAAATATTTTCTATAATCAATAAACTTATTATTGATTTTATATAAATTGTATGAAAGTCTAAATCCAATAAGCTAAAAACCCATGACTATTGCATGAGTACTTGAACTTTATATGGAGACATAAGAATGGATCAGATTCGAGTAAATAGTCTAAATGATCTATGGTACATGAATAAGTTTGGGGTACCTTATTCTGGTAACACCATTGGATGTGGCCTACTCTGTAGTTGTTATGAAGAATTGTAAAGTGCTACATACGATGTGTTCCTAATTCGTACATGTTATGACATGAGGAGTGGGGGCATCCTATGCAATGAGTTTGCATGAGATTAGACCAAGAAATAAGTCACTCTTACTTTATAACATTGTTTACTGTATAAGACTGACTATTTCACATAGATGACCTAGGTAACTCGATCTTAATCCTGAGCTAACTATGAACTCCTGTTTATTTTGGATTACCCTTAGATTTGTATAGGTGAGGGTTGGCTCAACAACACCAGCTCAATAGACTCCCATTTCAGGGGTAAGACCTAATAGATAGCAAGGGACATAGGGTGCAAGACGGAGTTCATGCCTACCCGATTTAGGGATAGGAGAAAGGTTGTTCTCTCAAGTACTGAATACAGGTCTTGAACAAGGGGCCCCACTTCTCACTGGGCTGAGAGAGTTTGGTTTAGTGATTGGATCACAAACTAGTTATTCATTAGAGGATCAGTAGGAACTTGAGGAATAAGACATAATCTTGGGGGTAAAATAGATATTTGACCCAGTCGTTATTACGAATAATCTGTGAAGATTCGACTTGTTGATTATGGTTAAATCATGTGGACATAATATATCTACAGTGAGGGGAGTGCAACTATGGGCTTTAGTGGCGTGACCCATTAGTTAACGAATGGGGATTAATCTGGTCTAATGAGTTTAGCCAATTGATCTCAGATTGTTGGAGTCCATGATCTGTAGGTCCACGAGGTCCCTCTACTAGTTCATAACGGACTAGCTCTAGAATAGCGTGAAAAGTTAATTTGAAACATTCAAATGAAAATTAAGGGAATTAGTAATTATATGAGATATAATTACATGTTTAATTTGAGAATTAAACGGAATAGAAGAATTTATATTTAAATATGATTTAAATATATAAAGATGGATGTGTGTAAAAATTAATTTAATATTTGATATTAAATTAATAAAGTTTTATTCAAAAATTAATTTATGAAATTAATTTTATTTTTTCAGTTTTTAAAATCAAAATGGATTTCGGAAAAATCAAGTTTTGTTTTTTTTGATAAAATTGAAAAATTAGAAAAACAAAACACAAAATGGAAAAACCATGTTTTCCATTATCCATCTTTTACTTACTCACACAAAAGCCATCAACATTGCCATGTGTTACTCCAAGCATGAGCTGCAACTCATGCAACTCTCTCCCTTGCATGTTGATCTACAATATATTGAAGAGTTTGGAGTGAATTTCGGGTATGCAATCAAGAGAGAATTTTAGAGAAAAATCGTGCTAAAGAAAGTGTTCTTTACCAAGATTGCTACTGTGAGCAATTCTCCATCATCCCTTGATTCAAACTTGTTTTGAGTCCCACAACTCAATCTAGAGTACCAAGAGAATAGTGAGGAAGATCTTGAGGTGGTCTGCAACAAGATTCATAGAAGATTGCAGCTGGAGAGTGAGCTTTGAAGAGGTTCTACAAAGGTATGTCATGAAACTCACTTGTTTTCTGCAAGAGCATACTTTATATTTGCTAAAATTATTGAATTAGAGTGCTTAAATGATCCTTGTTGCTTCCGTTGTTGCTAATATATTCCTACAGCCCAATCGTTTAACAAACACTATGCGATCGTTTAGCAAAAGCTCTGCGATCGTTTAGCTAATTGGCCAGCTAAGTGACTATCGTGTAATGTCACTCCACGATCGTCTAGTCTCTCTTCAGCTATCTTTAGTGAATCTAATCCACTTGACAGCATATGCATGAGATCTTTCCGAGAATGGCAATTCTCACAACTCTACTAAATTTAGGAAACCATTTTTCCTTTTATCTCACGGTTACCATGAAACTACCAATAACCTCCCACTCAATTGGTTATTAGAGAAAAGGAGATAATTATTCAATAATTAATATTATTATAAATATATATGATAACTAACTTACCATATTATATTTATAACCTATAGTTTTAATATTTCATCTCATGAAACATATAAACCATAGCTCTTTTTCTATTCCATGGCACTTAATATAAATCTTATTTACATTAATTCTCCACTTGATATATCTCATACATCACACCGATCATATCATATATAATCGAATTTTCCTCTTGTCAATTTGAACATTTCAAATCAACACCAAGAACTATTCTCAACTTGAATCCATTGAGCTACCACGGGAACCTTATAGACCTGTAGCTCGAAACTCCAAGGTACATGAATAACTAACTAAACTCTTTAATCATGAAATCCACCACCCGTTAACTGTCAGGTACTCCACTAAAGACCAACAACTGAACTCTCCTTACTACAGATATATTATGTGTCCATATCAACCAATAAATAATGCGATATCCCTTCACAGATCGCTCGTAAGTACAGCTGGGCCAATAACTGTTATGCCCCTGTAGTTACATCTAACTCCTTAAGTACCACTGATCCCTCTAATGAACATAAGTCATAGTCCTACTATGACTGAGTCCTCTCTTCCAAAGAGAAGTTGTGGCCATTATGTTTAAGCCTCGGAATCAGCCCTTAAAGGAGCAATCTATCTACTTACACCTGCTACGGGGAAGGAGTGAATTCCATCTTGTGTAACTAGGTTCCCAACTCCCAAATTAGACAAATTCCCAAAAAGGTAGGCATGTTGAGTTGGCAATTTGGCTACTTTCACCCATACTAATCAAAGGACCGTCCTCAAAGGTAGGAGTTTCCAAAACATTCAAGATTGAGGTCATGTCACCTATGGTCGTTTAGGTGAGATGTAAGTCTCCAGTATCAACGGTGTTATATACAGAGACGAATCATCTCGTGGTTCGGTCTTATACAAACTCTTTGTATAGGACACCCCCGCTCGCATGTCTCCACATGAATGGTCAGGATTTACCATCTGCAGTAATTCACAACACTTGCAAACCTCTACAAAGCGGGTCGTATCTATAGTGTCACCAGGATCAAGTATCCCTCCTTAATCCTTATACTACAAACCTATTTAGGTTATCACTTAAGGCGTGATCTACTTGTATAACTCATATACATGCTTAAGTTTACATACGATAACCATGAAGCTTTGTTTATTGGATATGAGTAAATGCCAGATAAAATAACTGTTATTTTATTCATAACAATGTGTACAAATTACAAACAACGAGACTCCGAGAGAATTAGGACACCCATCCCAATAGGATTAAGACTAAGTTGCTTAGGTCATCCTATTGAAATAGAAACCTAACTAGTCAACAATGTTACATCTAGTGGTTACTATTTCACAGTTCAGTCTTATGTAAAGTCATTGCATAAGATACCTCTACTCACATGTCACCTACATGAACGCGTGGGATCATTTCATTTGTATTAAATGCAAAATGGTCGTATTCATAGTGTCACATGATAAGGTTGTTGGGTTTTATGCCCTAAAACTCTGATAGTAAATGTTATTAATTGATCGTCATCAATAAAGAGTTATAGATGTTAATTCAATAAATGTTATGAGTCTTGAACTATATGTAGAGACATATAGGGATCAGTATTTAAGAAATAGCCTAAAGGATCGAGAGTATAGGGATAAGGTTGGGTACCTTATCCTAGTGACACTATGGATACAACCCACTTTGTATTTGATACAAACGCAATGATCCAATGCATTCGTATAGGTGACACGCGAGTGGAGGTATTCTATGCAATGAGTTTGTATAAGACCGGACTGTAAAATAGTAATCACTAGATGTAACACCATAACTAATTAGGTTCCTATTTTAATTGGATGACCTAGGCAACTTAGTCTTAATCCTGCCTATATTATGAACTCTTGTTCATGAGATATTGTCCTTTGACTTTTATAAGTGAGAGTGACCAGTTCGCCAACTCAACATGTCTACCATTTTGGGGACAAGATCGAGTGGAGATGAAATTCGCTCCTTCCTGACTTCAAGATAAGTAGATGAGTGTTCCCTTAAGTGGTGTCTCCAGGACTTGAACAAAGGGTCTTGTTCTCTCATTGTCCCGAAAGGGGTGTCTGTTTATTGGTTGGACCATAAACAAGTAGTTCATTAGAGGAGTACTGGTACTTGAGTCAAAGATAACCTAAGGGTAAAAAAATTATTTCAACCAGTTGGCATTTCAAACACTCGTGAAGCTAACTTGTTGCTATTGATCTATATCTGTGGACACAGAAATATATCTGTAGTGAGAAGAGTGCATTTGTGGGTATTTAATGGAGTGTACTCATAGTTAACGAATATTGATTATTTTGGTTATTTTAATCAATTAATCTCATATCGTTGGAGCTTCTGATCTGCAGGTCCACCAAGTCCAGTTAGCTCACTAAAGGATATTAAAGATGAATGATTTGAATTGTTCAAATCAATTTAAGGAAATTGTATATTAATATGATTAGTATGTAATTGATTATGGATGTGATCTATAATTTAAATTAAGTTGGAAAGAAATATTTGAATGAAATTCAAATAATTAATTCAACTGAATTAAATTCACAAAGAATTAATTAATTAATAGAGAGGTGTTGCACATAGACATACAATCTTTATGATAATTAATTAGATAAATTGGATTTAGTGTATAGAGGGTTATTTAATTAATATGCTAATTAATTAAATAAGGATAATTAATTAATTTGTGCACAAGGGTAAATTGGGAAAGACTTGTAGAAAGGGCTAACCTTTCTCCATATAAAGTCTTCCTTATAGCTCTTTTAGGGCAAGATTTCATTTTGAAATTTTTACCCTAGCCACCAAGTAAATCCTCTTTACCAAAGAATTCTCTCCTCTTCACACTCTTCCAATAGTAGTTGGATACCACCTATCCTTCTATTGGGATCCTAGAGAATAACAAGGTTATTCTTGTGGTCGTGTTCAATATTGTTCAAGGAGACGGTCGTGTTCGAGACCGTGTTCGTCGGAAAAGTGAGAGGATTGTTCTAGGAGCTTAGAAACCTTCAAAGGTAAGAATGGTTCTTCCTTCTTATTTCCCTTCTTCTCAAGCATGTTTTTAACATCTTTACCTTTCTATATTCTGTTTAGAAAATTGTTTTTTTGTTTTTTTAAAAATGGAATTTCAAGATGCAAGGCATTGACATGCTTCCACTCAGGATTCGATCCCAACAAAGGTACCCAACCTTATCCCTAACTATAGACCTTTTAGACTATATCTTGAACATTGATCCGTGTATGTCCCTAGATACTATCATAAGACAGTCTTGGATGTCAGTTTATTAGATTTAGGATATCACATTTACTATCTACGAGTTTTAGGGCATAAAACCCAACAGCTTAGGGATTTTGTTTTAGACATGAGTGGCTAGATTATTCTTAGTTCTAGGGTTGATTGATTTCGACATTGTTTGTGGATAATTTTATATTAATTTAATTGATTGAAATGTAATTACTTTTTATCATGTTTGTGGTCTTTTAATTGAATATTTGATCACCATTTGATTGATCTAGAATTCTTAATTCTGCTTGAGGGAGAGATTTATAAACCAAAACTAGCATGATAAGTTAACAATGGTTTATGCATAAGAGTGATAGGAAATTATTAGAGGCTAAAAATGAAGAAGTTAAGGTTGTGTCTATTAGTTTTAACATGAAAATAGAATTGGCTTTTAGGTGTTAAAAAGGATTGAGCTCAAACAAAGAAACCTAGATCCTAGACTTCTAGGCCTAAGTAAATAAATTGAATTGGTTAAATGAAAATCTTCCTGAGCCACGACCTTTGTTGAATGAGATCAATATCGTAGGACGTGTTAGCTAAGTGAATTCCCAAATTAAATGTTTATTTGCTTTCTTTATTTTTATGTTTACAAAACCATCAAATCTCAAACCCCCAAATAGAGTTAGGAATATTTCCTAATAACTAGTTGAATTGAATAATTAATTCTTTGAGGACGATACCCAGTCTATTGGAAATTTATTACTTTAACGCGTATGCTTGCACATGTCAATAATTGATACTCAAACCATACTCTTCACGCATGTCTTGCATGATGTCTTTCGGCCTATACATCCTGCTAACATTCGTGAATGTGGACTTTAATTAAATGTCCTATTATCTTGCTTCTTGCCTATTCGTGGTCGTGGTCCATTAAGTGTTGAGAGCATGTATGGACATTCATACCTCTAGATATCTTAGACATAGTAGAATCCTAAGGTTCCAAGCTTTAATCCTCCATCCACATATATCATGTTTACATTTAACTAAGACTTGATGGATTTGTCAACCCTATATTCAAAATTCCTATAGCCATGAGCGACAATGCATGTACGAGCTCTTCCTTTGAAATTTGAATACAGAGTCGAAACTATCATTAGTTAGGTCATATGGAGTTACTGGTTAAGGGGGTTAGTGATGATATATGATTAAAAAGAATTATCATGTGATAGGTAATTTGTTGGAATGAGGGTGGTACGGGGTAATAAGGGATGGAAATTTTTGCACTAAATTATATGGAAAACTTGGTTGAAATGAGCAATCAAGGTTGTTAATGTCACTCCAAAATCCACTACTGCTACTATCAAGTTTGGGGGTCATTGATAAATATATAAGGAACCTATGTGCATCCTCACCGTTTAAAAATAAACTTAGTTCATGGTCATTTCTTATCAAGTACATAAGAACTCTAGTTCCAAAATTATATGAACATCTTGGGTTGTCGTGATGGTTTGGGTCAATTCCACTTAGCTTATACGACTCTATCAGAAATTCTTCATACCCTATGTCATATCTTACTTCCAATCTCCCGAGATAATTTCCTAGGTAATCTCATTCATCCTCCTTTCAAATACCATCGCAATAACCAAATATGCTAGACTTTCTGTAGATAAATGATAGAAATAAACTCATAAATAAACTAGAAGGAAGTGAATTAAGATAGGAACATAAACACAGACAACTAACCAAAGTCAACTATTACATGAAATCAAGATTGACCATGGAAGCAAATTGGAAAAAAAACAATTTTGTGAGATTTTTCGTCCGGTTTGACTTGGCCAACCTTACGGAAAATTCTGGAAATTCGGATATTTTTAGACTTTGATGTATTTGGTTGGGATTTTTCCTTTTAATTTAACTTTTTCATATTGCAACAAATTATTCTTGTATCATGTGCTTAATACTTTTAATTTTCTAGATGAAGATTAAATATTTGACTTATTCAAATTTTAGCTCGGGAGAATAAAGTTTGTATTAGAATGTTGGATGAATGAGGGTTATCAAAACTTGTGCAGAAGTGAGGAATTTCAAATAGAAGTCGATAAAAGAAGTTCATTAATGCCTTATTTATGCATAAAAGAATAATCTATGATGTTTATTATGTAAATAAGAGAATTGAGCTCGGTAGAGGAAATTAATAACATAGTACACTCTTGACTTATAATTGTTGCATGTTAAATTGGTTTGTTTGATTGACCAGAGAATTTGCTTTCCAATTGATAAAATCTGTTTCAAGTATATATATATATAACTACGGTAGTTGCTTAAACTAGAAATTCAATCATGAGGATGACACTAAAATCACTATATTACAACTTGACGTTGTACACTTCTGATTTTGTATGGTATAAGAATCACATAAATTCCTGGCATTATTCCGAGTGAATGTAGTTTGATTAATATTGTGGTGACTATATTGAATTTTAACTTGGAGTACGTATTCTTTTGTATTCTTCTCATATTTGTTTTTGTACATATACTGTTGTACTCCTGTATTTCTTATTTTGTCTTGTATTCCTCTGTTTGTTCTTTTTCTGCAGATTGTTTATCCTTTTATTCTTTATTCTTTTATTCTTTTCATCCTTTATTCTTGTATTAAGCTTATTCTTTATTCTTTTCAATCTTTAATTTATTTATTCTTATTATAAATATTATAAAAGCAAAAATAGATGTAATGGTTAGTATCCTAAAAGTTCCTTTTAGACGTATGTAGTTCTTGAGAGGCAACCCAGGCACTCTTTATTTTTCTTTTTATTTCTAGTTTAGGTTGTTTGGTTGTTATTTGAGTTCCCTTTTATGTAAGACTTTGATTGTCAGGAATTCCGCCTTCAACACAATGTATGATTTAAGCTTTGGAATACGCAAATACTTCAGGAAACCTGAACTTTCTTTTTCCTCTTTTTTCTTTTTTACATAATTTTTTGAGCATGTTTTGTACTTTTAGTTGAATTTTAGATATTTGACCTTTTAATCAAGAACATAATGAACTTGTATGTTCAACTTATAATGAGAAAATCATGGTCAAATTGAAAATTACAACATCCACATAAGAGATTCTATGAAACGGCCATTATCTCATGACCTTTCTCGATAAACTGAGAAAATCCTGATTGATTATAGAAACTTCACTTGAATGTATCTGAAATGGATAAAGAGTAAATTGCAATACATTCTGACAATGACTACATATTATTATTCCTCACGACTTAAACATTCTCTACCATACTTGTAGTCCCAGACTACTGGCTTCTTCTTCAAAACGTAAACTTCGAATTTTGAGAATACACACATTTATGGTAACTCAACAGGCTTAATGCTCCATATATCTTTCGCATATTCATGAATGGTTCGGTCACTACTGAACTTGTATGATCCAGCTGTGTTCAATATCGACATTCTTGTCCATCTCTGAACCAAACAAACAAGTTTTGTGGATCACAAACTAGTACATATTTCATTTCAATGACACTTTGCTTGAACAAACTTATGTCGGATATGCATTTTCCTAATAAATATGAGTCCTTGAACTCGGAAAAAAATGTTACGTGAGTCCTGAACTATCGGTTTTGTGCCTTGAGTAGGTCCTTAAGCTTTAAAAATGTCTCACAAATCAAAGACTTAAATGATACAATATTTAATGTTCCAAATTCATGTTAGACACAACTTTAAAAGTTGATGAATCAGCCTCTTTAACCTATTATTTTTATTTTAATAGTCACTCCACACATCCAAATAATTTTATAAATCATACCTTTTGATCCCGGTAAGCCTCGTCGACCTGCTCTTGACATTCGATGTAACTGGGGAAGTCCTTTCCCACAAGGAAATAATCTGCACGACCAAAACCTTCATTTCCCTCCAATGATCCTATCAGATCTTCATAATCATAAGACCCAAAGACACCACTTCGAACATATTCTTTCACTTCTTCAAAGCGTGGGTCCGGAATAAACTACATTGAGACACAAATCTTAGTATAGCAAGATATGTATGTATGTAAAAATTGTAACTTGCTCTCTTGACTCTTCTTATTTTATTCTTTGTTATATTTTGCATAGGAAACAGAGTTGGAAAATCGATACACTTGATTTTTCCATTGTTACCACACTTACTCGTTGAGTCAAAGCATAAGCATAAGCATAAGCATACCTTTCCCACGGCTCTTTCTTTCCTAAGCCCAGCAATCTCGTGGGCTTCAGCACCGAACAGGAAAAAGTTGTCAGCTCCAACTTCTTGCCTTATTTCAACATTCGCTCCATCCAAAGTCCCAATCAGGATGCACCCATTCATTGCAAACTTCATATTACTTGTTCCACTGGCTTCCATTCCAGCGGTACTGGAGAGAGAGAACGAAGGTTGAAGAACAGCTTAGAATTTTCTCAAAGACAAGACGATTTAGCAATCATATTCATCATTAAAATGGAAGGCACTAACAATTTAAAAAGCGTAAAAGTTAATGCATGGAATCCTTCTTTTTTTCCCCTCTTTAATAGGATCTCCAATATACAAATATTGATTTAATGTTAGATGTTCTCTCTCCCCCCAATATACGGAATATGTTGAATATTCTCCACAAACCACTCTAAATATATCTGCTAGGCTGACTTCCATTTTAAATTATGAATGTACATTTTTGTTCATGATATATTTCAGCATCTCACTACCGCTTGTACATTAACTAATTATCCAAGAATTAGTAATCATTCGGGATGAAAAGTATCTCTCACTGTATTGCGATCAAAATAATTTCGGTAAAATAATATGAAATATCATTACCTTCTATATTAGTTTAAATTGAGAAACACCAGTTTGACGAAGCTAGGGATCAATAAAGTTAGGGCAGTATTCCTCTTTTCCATCATTAACATCCAACAACTGGGCTCAAAATGAGCAACAAATGAAAGACCACAATACCTGATATGCTGTGACAACTCGCTTGCAGGGATAAGTAATTCAGCAACACTGACATTGTAATCAGGAACAAAAATTACCTGGGGAAAGCAGGCAGAACAGCTATGATTTATGAGATGACCTTTGATTTATAATATGAAACTGGTCAAAACTTCCATTAAAAAATGCACCAAATGTGCCAGAACAGCCTAAAGGACCAACGAAAATGTTGTTACTTCTCCAAAAAAAAAAAAAAGAAAGAAAGAAAAGGTAGTTAGAAGCCCTCCACACTTTAGAAAAGGAAAAAAAAACTGGAGCTTGTGTTGGGCAGTCCAATTAGATGCCATGAACTGTACAAGAGATGTCATTAGGAAAATAA
>NW_028327119.1:0-27465 GCF_027475165.1 Benincasa hispida
GTTCGGTCTATGATGAGTGATGCTCATTTATTTGATTCGTTCTGGGTTTATACAATACTGACTGCAATTTATATTTTGAACTGTGTTCCATCTAAGAGTGTTTCTGAAACACCTTTGGAGTTATAAAATGGTCGTAAAAGTAGTTTACACCATTTTAGGATTTGAGGTTGCCTAACACATGTGCTTGAGGCTAATCCTAAGAAATTGGAACCTCATTCAAAATTATGCCTATTTGTAGGTTGCCCCAACGGAGAATAGAAGAAATCCTACTTTCATACAATATCTTAATGAAATTATATGTAATGATCAATAAATTGAGTTTAGTTGGATCTATAAACGTATCAAAATCCGAGCAACAATCTAATTTTTTCGATAAATATTTGTATTGGAATTGACGACCAACCACTACCAATATTAGTGTTTATTAGTGTTGAATATAAATGAGGCATGGTCAAGTGGTAAGGCAACGGGTTTTGGTCCTGCTATTCGGAGGTTCGAATCCTTCTGTCCCAGAGTAAAAAATATGTTGTAACAATCCTAAAAGAAAGTTACATTCGAGATTGGACTAAGAAAGGGAAGGAAGAAGGCGAGTCAGTATGCTAATGCCCCATCCTCAAATCAATCTTTCCCATAGGTTATTGTCCCAACGAATAAGTAATTGTTGGAGTGAAAGCTTCATATAATTCGAAAAAGCAAGAGCAGCAAGTCCAAGTAAATAAAATATGAAAAAAATACGTAATTTTTTTAGGATTAAACGAAAGGATTCACAAATAAAAGTGCTAATGCTACAACCGGTCCATAAATAGTTAAAGCTTCCATAAAAGCCAGACTAAGCAATAAAGTACCTCAGATTTTTCCCTCCACCTTGGGTTGTCTCGCGATCCCTTCTACAGCTTAGCCCGCAGTAGTACCTTGACCAACCCCAGGTCCAATAGAAGCAAGCTCGACAGCCAACTCAACAGTAATAACGGAAGTGGCAGAAATTAGTGGACTATCATGAGAGGTGGTTACTTCTGTGATTCTAAAGATAATAAAGTATTTGTATCGACAAACACTACATTTTTAGAAGAGGACCACATCAAGGAGTACAAACCGCATAGTAAGATAGTATTAAATGAACTTTTGGGCGAAACCACTGAACCTTCAACAAGAGATGTTGAAGAATCTAGTACATCAACAAGAGTCGTTGATGTTGGTTCATCTAGTAGATCACATCCACCTCAACCGTAGAGAGAGCCTCGACATAGTGGGAGGATTGTGAACTCACCTGCTCATTATATGAGTTTAACAAAGACCCTAACTGTCATATCTATTAGAGGAATTGAGGATCCATTGTCTTATAAATAGGCAATGGATGATGTAGATAAACATGAATGGATCAAAGCTATGGATCCCGAAATGGAGTCTATATACTTCAATTTAGTATGGGATCGTGTAGATGAACCTGATGGGATAAAACATATAGGTTACAAATGGATTTACAAGAGAAAAGGGGTGCTAATGGTAAGGTTCATACCTTTAAGGCTACATTGGTGGCAAAGGGTTATACCTAGGTTGAGGGAATTGACTATGAGGAGACTTTCTCACCTATTTCCATGTTAAAGTCTATCCAAATACTCCTATCTATTGTCGCATATTATGACTATGATATTTGGCAAATAGACGTCAAAGCTGCTTTTCTGAATGGCAACTTGAGGAAACCATCTTTATGCAACAACTAGAAGGATTTATAACCCAAGGTCAAGAGCAAAAAGTTTGCAAGCTTAAACGATCTATTTATGGACTGAAAGAAGCTTATAGATCTTAGAATATAAGGTTTGATACTGCAATCAAATCTTATGGCTTTGATATGAAGGAACTCTCATCAAAGAGAACTAGTGAGCGGAAGCTAGATCGATCCAAGCCCATTGTGATAGAATTAAATGCATTCACAAACATACAAACAAGTTATGCATCTTCTTGTTGGGGTTGATGCCCTAAACTGTCGTTGGGTCCTATAGTTTGTAAACACCTGAATTGAACAAACGCTTGTGATGTAATAATATGAGATATGTTATTCACTGTTGTCTATGAAACATGAGATGTTTTAATTGCTTTACCACAAACCAATAAAGTAAGATCCCTGGTTGTCGTTGTAACTTAAAGATGTATGTGGAGACACAAGTGGATCATATTTTATGTGATAACCAAAATGGTTTGTAGTATATGAATATATGAGGGAAACCTTATCCTGTGACACTATGGATGCGGCCCGCTTTGTAGATAGTTACAAGTGTTGTGATGTGCTACAGATAGTCTGATCCTGATCATTCATGTGGAGACCTGCGAGCGGAAGTGTCCTATACAAAGGAGTATGTATAAGACCAAACCACGAAGTGTTTAGTCTCGTTATATAACGCCTCATGACAGAGCCTTCACTTCACTAGGATGACCATAGGTAACATGACTTTAATTTTGAGTGAGTGGAAACTCTTGCCTTTGAGGGTGGTTCTTTGATTTACATGGGTGCGAGTGGCCAGATCGCCGACTCAAACCTACAACTTTAGGGATTCGTCTGATTGGGGAGTTGGTAACTCAGCTACACAAGATGGAATTCACTACTTCCTCGAAGCAGGGGTAAGTAGATAGATTACTCCCTTAAGGGTTGATTTCAGGGTTTAAACGATGTGATGCCACATACCATCTCATGGCCCGAGAGGTGTCCACTCATAATAGAACTATGATATATTGTTCATTAGAGGGATCAATGGTACTTAAGGAGTTAGATGTAACTACAGAGGCAAAATGATAAATTAGCCCAGTTGTACTTACGAGCATCTGTGTTATCGTACGTTGATTGGTTATATCTGATGAATATAGAAATATATCTATAGTGAGAAGAGTGCAACTGTCGGTCTTTAGTGGAGTACCTAACAGTTAATGGATGGTGGACCTTGTGACTAAAGAGTTTAGTCAGCTATTCACGTACCATTGGAGCTTCAAGCTACAGATCCATAAGGTCCCTTGGTAGCTCAATGGACTCGAGTTGAGAATAAGTTTTTGGGTCAGTTTGAAGTGTTCAAATTGACAAGAGTGAGTTTGATTATATATGATATGATTAAACTGGTTCAATTATATTTGATATAGTTGACATGATGCATGAGATACATTAATTGGAGGAAAATGATATAAATATTATTTATATCAAGTAAAGGAGAAAATGACTATAGTTTAAAACTATAGGTTATAAATATAATATGATAAGTTAGTTATTATATTTATTTATAATTAAAACAATTATGAAATAATTGTTGGTGGTTTCTCCTTAACCGTGCGTGAAAGTGAGAGGTTGCTTTATTCAGTTTTCATAACTGAAGGATAAAATGAAAAATGTTTTCATTTTGGAAATGAATCCTAGTATCGCTTAATTTAGTTATACACTGCCTATCGTTTAGCTCAAGAGAGACTACACGACAGCTTCAAGTGTTTGTCTAAATGATTGCATAGGTTTTACTAAACGATCGCATAACTTTTATTAAACGATCATGGCGAGCGAGCTTCATTAAATGATAGTGTAAACGATCACACCTAATTTACTAAACGATTGTATACCTTTACTAAACGATCAAGCACCACAGTCTATACGATAGACACAAATCTCTCCCACTCGCTTGGTTGTTGAGTGCGATCGTTGTTTCCTCCTTCCCTCTACCAAATCCAACAGTGCCCACACCTCTTGGATTCTCTCTCCGAAAATACCAAGGTCATTGAGTGATGGTATCCCAGTTGTTACTTGTTCGTGGAGAAGGTTATTCGTGATTGACTAGGCAATACACTAAACGATTGCGTTGGTGTTTGTAGCGACAGTGAGAGGTGCTGATCCAAGGCTTCACGAAAGCGAGAGAAAGACAGAAGAAGAGTTCTTTAAAGGTAAGTCTCTCATCCATTTGTATTTATTTATAGAAGCATGCCGTAATTTGTTCTGAAATGCATAACTTGTTTGTATGTTTGTGAATGCTTGTAATTCTGTCACAATGAATTTGGAACGATCTTGCTTCTGCTCATAGGTTCTCTTTGATAAAAGTTCCTTCAATTGGTATTAGAGCCAGGTTCTGATATTCCAAATCCATTGTTGAATATAATAACATTTACATTCTTGATGGGTGAAAGCATGTCTACATTCTGTTTAAGTGTTAAATATGTTTGTGGATGTGAATTAATGGAGTTTTCTGTGATGGTCACCTCTGGTTATTGAGTTCTTTTACATTCAAAGTTAATTATAAGGCCCCTTATGTTTTTAGGCATATTAACTTGCTATCGAGTCTATAATTCAAAGTGTTTGAGTCAGTATGAGTCACCCGTGATGAAGTTTCAAGGCAAGGAGTTGCTTTGCACTTCGAGGAATAAGAAGACCAAGTGTTGGTTAGATCGTGTAAACGATGGGGTAAGCGATCGTTGAGTATGGGATACTCGGCAGCAAGGTTGATGCGCGCACACTAAACGATCGTGTAGCTTAGCAAGCATCATCGCTTAGTCACTAACTACACGATCGCGTAGTAAAAGTTACTTAAGCGCTTGCTCTATGATCGTCTAAATGATCGTGCTTCACAACAACGTTGTCGTCTAAGCGATCGTTTAGACTTGTGCGTTTAATGTTAGTGCGCTAAGCAATTGAGTGCCTTATGCTTCATCGCATTGTAAAAGTTACTCGATCGTAGTTGAGCGATCGTGGTTACTCAGCCAGTTTACTAAACAATCATGGAGGCTTTGCCTGGGCGGTTCAAGACCCGATTCGCTTGTGAACCGGTTTGCTCGAAGGATTTATGTAATAGATAGAATTTAATTTTCGCTTTTTTAGGCTCATCATCCCGGTTCATTAGTCTTGGGTGAATGCACATGAGATATGTTTTATTATATATCATATGGTATGTCATATAGTTGAAATCCTACCTTAGGTTATGCATTGGTCATGCATCATCTCTATATTGTAAGAGTTATGATATAGTAGTTTGTACGACTTAAAATTACATAAGAGCATGCTCATACATCATATAACATAAAAGTTATATTTATGCATACATAGACATGCATTATATTTATATTATAAGTGTTATAGTATAAGGGTGTATGGAAACATGTTTGCTTAGTTCATTACCAAGTATATAAGAGTTATATAGAGTAATGAATGGGCATTGCATGAAGCATGACACATAGGTTAAATTTATAAGAGTTATAAATACCTAGTTATGCATAGCAATGTGAATGGGTTTTGGTTGTTTCTTTTATAAGTGTTATAAGGGAAATTAGAACTAAAATCAATAAGAAAGACATGCATGCGAACTTAGGCTTGAATCATGGTTTTAAAAGAGTTTTAAAACTTAGTGGAGATAGACCTAAGATCACGATTCTAATGAGATTAGCAACCTAGGGTTTAATCTTTTAATCAATTTAATAGGATTAAATTGACTAATAAAATATTAAACATGTAGCAAATCTATCTATAAGGGACCTTTTGTCTAAGGCGGGTTCTGTCTAGGCTGGGGTACTTAAGCTGACGGAAATGGAACACCCCTACCTGGGAACCTACTTGGAAAGCTGAATTAGATAGATTTGATACATACATGCAAATTTAAGGATGGTCCATTTAAAGAGTTTAATGGGACTTGACTTGAACTTGTTTAATTTCAAAGACAAAAGTTTTTTTTAGTAGATTAAACTAACTTATAAAATCAATAGCCAGATGGTCACCCTCTAGGTAGAACATTCAGTGGGAGGTACTTGGGGTATATGATACTTCACTTAAACCTCTTCAGGTTTCTCTCTTTATGTTCACACCGTGAGATCTATCCTCGGCCTTGTGGCACCCTGGAAGTGTCCCCCTAAAGGATGGTGTTTGGGTAGGTCAATACCAAGGTGAATGGAGAGAATGTTCATAGTAAGTGAGAACAGGACGTGCGACAACATATCCCATGGTCTCTCTCGTTAGGTTGGATAACGTTTCTGTGCATCGCCTCGAGGCACCTGGGAGTGTCCCCCAATAGGATGGCAGTTTTGCACGACCCTTTATCTTATCTCCTGTATAGGATAAGGTCGCTTTAGTCTCTTGTCCTAATCTGCTTTTTCCCTACGGTGAGCACATTAGGGCGGGACTCTAGGGCCGAAAATGAGGGGGTTACACTTATGCAAAATTGTTAATGGTTAATAGTTCTAGACCCAAAAATGGTGACTGTTAGGGTCAGTTACAAGAGTTGTTTCTGCCTAATGGTTGAGAGTGTCTAAGCCTAGTGAAGGGGCAATGATCACCCCACCGGTGACATTTATCCTCCCTCGCTGGGGCATCATTTCGAAATATATGTATTTTCACTTAGGGTACATGAAAACTATTTTGCTAAAACCAAAATTGGTGTTAAAAGTGGTATTGTATAGACTCATTAAGTTTGTTCATTTTTCAACAACGTTAGAATGGCTACAGCCACATTAGCTTTACTAAGTGCCGAAAAACTGAGTGGTGAGAATTACGCTTGTTGGAAACATATGATCACTACCATTTTAATCATCAATGACCTGAGGTTCGTCCTTACGGAGGAATGTTCTT
The DNA here is from genome assembly GCF_027475165.1 of Benincasa hispida. Classification (NCBI taxonomy): domain Eukaryota; kingdom Viridiplantae; phylum Streptophyta; class Magnoliopsida; order Cucurbitales; family Cucurbitaceae; genus Benincasa; species Benincasa hispida. Next base: position 6,575 of record NW_028327119.1, read on the forward strand.
CTAGTCCACCTCAGAATGCCACTTGAAATGTTCGGAAGGCTTATAAGCGTTAGACACGGGTGAACGAGAAAGCCCAAGCTTATATGTTGGCTAGTCTTAAAGATGTTTTGGCCAAGAAGCATGAGCCTATAGCCTCAGCACATGAGATCATGGAGTCCCTGCGAGGAATTTTCAGATAACCGTCTGGACAGCTCAAACACAAAGCTCTCAAATGCATCTTCAACTCTAAAATGGAGGAAGGCACCTCTGCTCGTTAACATGTGTTGAACATGATGGTCCATTTCAATGTGGCTGAGATGAATGGGTCATACATCGATGAGGGCAGCCAGGTTAGCATCATTCTACACTCGTTGCAAGATAGTTTCTTGGATTTTATTAGCAATGTTGTGCTAAACAAGGTAGACTATACCCTTACAACTCTCCTCAATGAGTTACAGACATTCCAATCCTTGCTAAAAAGTAAGAAGAAAAAGGGAGGTGAGGCCAATGTTGCTTCATTTTCAAAGAAGTTCCATCGAGATTCGACCTCAGGAACAAATTCTGCATCTTCTACTTCTAACACTTCCAAGTGGAAGAAGAAGAAGGGTGGTAAGGAGAAGGGGATGGCACCTGCTAACCCACAGCCTCTCGCCCAGTGGGGTAGACGACCAACGCCGGTTGACAAAAAAAAATGTTTCTATTGTAACCAGGATGGGGCACTGGAAGCGGAATTGTCCTCGCTGGATAAAGGAGAAGAAGAAGGCTAAGGCCAATGGAAAACAAGGTAAATATGATTTACTAGTTTTAGAAACTTGTTTAGTGGAGAATGATGATTCTTCCTGGATTATTAACTCTGGGGCCACTAATCATATTTGTTCTTCTTTTCAGGGGATTAGATCCTGGCGGCAGCTTGAGGCTAGAGAGATGACGATGCGAGTATGTACCGAGCACATCGTCTCAATTAGGCAGTGGGAGGGCTCTAGTTGACTTTACAGAAGAGATTTATCATTTTTGAATGATGTGTATGTAGTTCCCGAGTTAAAGCGGAACTTAATTTCTGTAAAATTCCTGATACAATGTAAATCTACTCTTCATTTTGATTTAAATAAAGTATTTATTCATAAAGATAGTATTGATATTTGTTCAGCAAAACTGGAAAACAACTTGTATCTGCTAAGGCCGTTAGCAACAAGTTCCCTCCATAACATAGAGATGTTTAAAACTACCGTAACTCAAAATAAACGACAAAAGGTTTCTCCTAAAGAAAATGTCCAACTTTGGCACCTTCGATTAGGACACATCAATCTCAATAGGATTGAGAGATTAGTGAAGAATGGACTTCTAAGCGAGTTAGAGAAAAATTCTTTACTTGTGTGCAAATCTTGCCTTGAAGGCAGGATGACTAAAAGACCTTTTATTGGAAAAGGTTATCGAGCCAAAGAGCCTCTAGAGTTAGTACATTCTGACCTTTGTAGTCTGATGGATGTGCGAGCCAAGGGAGGCTATGTGTACTTCATCACTCCTGTGAATGAAAAACTTCTTGAAAGAAGATTTATTGATGATTACTCTCGGTATGGGTATGTTTATTTGATGCAACGGAAGTCTGAATCCTTTGAAAAGTTGAGAGAGTTCAAGGCTAAAGTTGAAAATGCATTAGATAGACGAATTAAAACACTTCGATCAGATTGGGGTGGAGATTTTTTGGATTCGGAGTTCCAAAACTATATGATAGAACATGGAATCATTTTCCAACTCTCAGCGCCGGGTACACCTCAACAGAATGGTGTGGCAGAGAAGAGAAATAGAACCTTGTTAGACATGGTTCAGTCAATGATGAGTTACGCTTCCTTACCAGACTCGTTTTGGGGTTTTGCAGTAGAAACTGCAGCTTATATCCTCAACTGTGTTCCTTCCAAGAGTGTTGCGAGAATACCTTTGGAGTTGTGGAATGGGCGTAAAGCTAGTTTGCGCCACTTCTGCATATGGGTTGCCCAGCACATGTGCTTGAGGCTAATCCAAAGAAACTGGAACCACATTCAAGGTTGTGCCTATTTGTAGGCTACCCTAAAGGTACACGAGGGGGTTACTTTTAAGATCATAAGGAAAACAGAGTGTTTGTATCGATGAACACTACCTTTCTGGAGGAGGATCATATGAGGGAGCACAGTCCACATAGTAAGATCGTTTTGCGTGAACTTTCCAACGAAACTACTGAAACTTCAATAAGAGTTGTTGAAGGGCTTGCTCCATCAACAAGAGTTGTTGATGGAAATTCATCTAGTAGGTCAGTTCCACCTCAAGAGTTGAGGGAACCTTGACGTAGTGGGAAGGTTGCCAACCCACATGTTCGCTATATGGGTTTCACGAAAATTCTGGCTATGGTAGCTGATGCCGAGGTTGAGGATCTGTTTTCTTGTTAGAAGGCAATGGAGGACGTTAACCAGGATGAATGGGTCAAAGCCATGGATCTCGAGATGGAGACGATGTACTTCAACTCAGTATGGGATCTTGTAGATCGACCTGATGGGGTAAAACCTATAGGTTGTAAATAGATCTACAAGAGGAAACGGGGTGCCGATGGGAAGGTACAAACCTTCAAAGCTAGACTTATAACAAGGGTTATACCAGGTTGAGGGAGTTGACTATGAGGAGACTTTCTTGCCTGTTGCCATGTTAAAGTCTATCTGCATCCTCCTGTCCATTGCCTCATATTATGACTATGAGATATCGCAAATGGACGTCAAGACCACCTTTCTGAATGGTAATCTTGAGGAAACCATTTATATGGTGTAGTCCGAGGGATTCATTGTCCAAGGTCAAGAGCAAAATGTTTACAAACTGAATCGGTCCATTTATGGGCTGAAACAGGCATCTCGATCTTAGAACATTCGGTTTGATACTGCGATCAAATCGTACGACTTTGACCAAAACGTTGATGAGCCTTGTGTCTACAAGAAAATCATCAACAATTCAGTAGTTTTCCTAGTGTTGTATGTAGATGATATCCTACTCATTGGGAATGATGTAGATCTACTGACTATAGTTAAGAACTGGATAGCGACCCAATTCCAAATGAAAGATTTAGGAGAAGCTCAGTTTGTTCTTGGTATTCAGATCTTTCGGGATCGGAAGAACAAGATGTTGCTCAAATACTCGATGCAGAACTCCAAAAGGGGCCTATTGCCTTTCAGGCATGGAGTTACATTGTCTAAGAACATGCGTCCTAAGACACCTTAAGAGGTTGAGGAGATGAGACGGGTCCCCTATGCATCTACCATTGGTAGTTTGATGTATATGATGCTGTGTACTAGACCGAACATCTGCTATGTTGTGTGAATTGTCAGTAGATATCAGTCCAATCCAGGACAGAGTCACTGAACCGCAGTCAAGAACATTCTCAAGTATCTTCGGAGAACGAGGGACTACATGCTCGTGTATGGATCTAAGGATTTGATCCTTACTGGATACACGGACTCTAACTTTCAGACTGATAAGGATTCTTGGAAATCCACTTCAGGCTCATTATTCACTCTTAACGTAGGAGTTGTGGTGTGGTGAACCACTAAGTAGGGGTGCATCGCTGACTCCACGATGGAGGCCGAGCATGTAGCAGCTTGTGAAGCTTCTAAGGAGGCCGTTTGGCTTAGGAAGTTTCTGATTGTTTTGAAATTTATTCCAAACATGTCTAGGCCCATTAACCTTTATTTGATAATAGTGGTGCTGTGGCAAACTCTAGGGAGCCTAGGATTCACAAGTGCGACAAACATATAGAGGGGAAGTATCATCTCATCTGTGAGATAGTGCGTTGAGGGGACGTGATAAACACGAAGATCACTTTGGAGCACAATGTTGCCGACCCATTTACGAAGGCTCTCATGACTATAGTTTTTTAGGGTCATCTTCAGAGCATGGGTCTATGGGACCGCCCGTGGCTGGACTTGGGCAAGTGGGAGATTTTGTGCTGGGCCTTAGTGCCCTAGTTTATTGTTTTGTACTTGTTGTTTTTTTACACCCCACTCGCTTTAGGACAAGTGGGATATTGTTGATGTTGATGCCCTAAACTCTCGTTAGGTCCTGTAGTTTGTAAACACCTGAATTGAACAAATGCCTGTGATGTAATAATATGAGATATTTTCTTCACTGTTGTCTATGAAACATGAGATGTTTTAATTTCTTTACCACAAACCAATAAAGTAAGTTCTCTGGTTGTCGTTGTAACTTAAGCATGTATGTGGAGACATACAAATGCATCATGCCTTAAGTGATAACCAAAATGGTCTGTAGTATATGGATATAGAAGAGAAATCTTATTCGACTGACACTACGGATGCGGCTCGCTTTGTAAATAGTTACAAGTGTTATAACGTGCTACAGATTGTCTGATCCTGATCATTCATGTGGAGACATGCGAGCGGGGGTGTCCTATACAAAGGAGTTTGTATAAGACCGGACCACGAAGTGTTTAATCTTGTTATATAACACCGTTCATGACAGAGACTTTACTTCACTAGAATGACCATAGATAACATGACCTTAATCCTGAGTGAGTTGGGAATTCGTCTGATTGGGGAGCTGGCAACTCAACTATACAAGATGGAATTCACTCATTCTCTGAAGCAAAGGTAAGTAGATAGATTACTCCCTTAAAGGCTGATTTCGGGGCTTGAACGATGTGTCGCCACACACCTTCTCATGGCTCGAGAGGTGTTTACTTGTAGTAGGACTATGATGTATTGTTAATTAGAGGGATCAATGGTACTTACGAGCATCTGTGAAGGGTTATCATATTGTTGACTAGTTATATCTGATGGATACAGAAATATGTCTGTAGTGAAAAGAGTGCGATTGTTGGTCTTTAGTGGAGTGTCCGACAATTAACGGATGGTGAATCTCGTGACTAAAGAGTTTAGTTAACTATTCACGTACCGTTGGAGCTTTAAGCTACAGGTCCATAAGGTCACCTTGGTAGCTCAATGGATTCAAGTTGAAAATCAGTTTTTGGGTCAGTTTGATTATATATGATATGATTAAACTGGTTCAATTATATTTGATATAGTTGACATGATGTATGAGAAACATTAATTGGAGAAAATGGATATAAATATGATTTATATCAAGTAAAGGAGAAAAGGACTATGGTTTCAAAATATAGGTCATAAATATAATATGATAAATTAGTTATTATATTTATTTATAATTAAAACAATTATGAGATTATTGTTGGTGGTTTCTTCTTAACCGTGCATGAAAGTGGGAGGTTGCTTTATTCAGTTTTCATAACTGAAGGATAAAATGAAAATTGTTTTCATTTTGGAAGTGAATCGTAGTATTCCTTCATTGCTTGTACACTGCCTATCATTTAGCTCACGAGAGACTACACGACAGCTTCAAGTGTTTGTCTAAACGACCGTGTACACATGCCCTTGTCTAAACAATCGTATAACTTTTACTAAACGATCACATAGCTTTTATTAAACGATCATGGCGAGCGAGCTTCATTAAACAATCGTGTAAACAATCACACGTGATTTACTAAACAATTGTGTACCTTTACTAAACGATCAAGCACCACTGTCTATACGATAGACACAAACCTCTCCAACTTGCTTGGTCGTTGAGTGCGATCGTTGTTTCCTCCTTCCCTCTACTAAATCCAACAGAGCCCACACATCCTGGATTCTTTCTTTGAGAATACCAAGGTCATTGAGTGGTGGTGTCCCAATTGTTACTTATTCGTGGATAAGGTTGTTCGTGATTGACCAGGCGATACACTAAACGATTGCGTTAGTATTCGTTGCGACAGCGTAAAGTGCTAATCCAAGGCTTCACGAGAGTGAGAGAAAGACAGAAGAAGAGTTCTTCAAAGGTAAGTCTCTCATCCCTTTGCATTTATTTATGGAAGCATGTCGTAATTTGTTCTGAAATGCATAACTTGTTTGTACGTTTGTGAATGCTTGTAATTTTGTCATAATGAATTTAGAACGATCTTGCTTCCGCTCATAGATTCTCTTTCATAAGAGTTCCTTCACTTCCAACAAATTACTTCATGCTTTAGTAATTAAATACAAAAGGGAATAAGAGACATACCATTGAAGAACTCTTCTTCTACTGATCTTTCGCTCTCGTGAAGAACTTGGACGACAATTTCTCGCTCTCGTCCAGACCACCTACCCAATCGTTTAGTAGCCACGAATAATCTTCTCCACGAACAAGCACCCTTTTAGACACCACCACTCGGCAACCTTGGTATTCTCAGAGTGAGAATCTAGGAGGTGTGGGCTTTATTGGATTTGGTAGAGGGTTGGAGGAAGGAAACGATCGAATCAAACGACAATGCAAGTAGGAGAAGAAACTGTCTATCGCATAGACTTTGTGTGCTTGACCGTTTAGTAAAACTTAGCAGATACACGATCGTTTAAAAAAATAGGCTTGATCGTTTACACGATCATTTAGAGAATCTCACTACTCATGCGATCGTTTAGTAAATTTTTTTACATGATCGTTTAGAGAAAGGCACGTTACACGTTCGTTTAGGCTCTCGCTTAGAAGGCTATCGTATAGTCTCTAATAAGCTAAATGATTGGTAATGCTTTTAATGAAGCGATTCTTTCAAAAATGAAAACATTTTTCATTTTTTCCTTCAGTTATGAAAATTGAACATAACCTCCCACTTTTACGCACGGTTAAAGGAGAAACCACCCACAATTGTCACATAATTGTTTTAATTATAAATAAATATAATAACTAACTTATCATATTATATTTATAACCTATAGTTTCAATATCACATCATATGTAACATTTAAACCGTAGTCCTTTTATCCTTTACTCAATATAAATCATATTTATATCAAAATCCTCCAATTAATGTATCTCATACATCATGTCAACTATATCACATATAATTGAACCAGTTTAGTTATATCATATATAATCAAACTCCCTCTTGTCAATTTGAACACTTCAAACTGACCCAAACTGATTCTTAACTTGAATCCATTGAGCTACCAAGAGGACCTTATGGACCTGTAGCTTGAAGCTCCAATGGTACATGAATAGCTGACTAAACTCTTTAATCACAAGATCCACCATACGTTAACTATCAGGCACTCCACTAAAGACTAACGGCTACACTTTTCTCACTATAGATATATTTATATGTCCATTGGATATAACCAACCAATAGCGCGATAACCCTTCACAAATCGCTCTTAAGTATAGTTTGACCAATTTACCGTTTTGCTCCTGTAGTTACATCTTATTTCTTAAATACCACTGATTCCTCTAATGAATAATATATCATAGTTCTACTATGAGTGGACACCTCTCAGGCCATGAGAAGGGTGTGGCGCCACATCGTTCAAGCCCTGGAATCAACTTTTAAAGGAGCAATCTATCTACTTACCCCTGCTTCGGGGAAGGAGCGAATTCCATCTTGTGTAGTTGAGTTCCCAACTCCCCAATCAGACGAATCCTTAAAATGGTAGGTTTGATTCGACAATCTGGCCACTTGCACCCATGAAAATCAAAGGACCGCCCTCATAGGCAGGAGTTCCCAACTCACTCAAGATTAAGGTCATGTTTACCTATGGTCATCCTAGTGAAATGAAAGTCTCTGTCATGAACGACGTTATATAACAATACTAAATATTTCGTGGTCTGGTCTTATACAAACTCCTTTGTATAGGACACCCCCACTCGCATGTCTCCACATAAATGATCAGGATCAAACCATCTGTAGCACATCACAACACTTGTAACTATCTACAAAGTGGGTCGTATCCGTAGTGTCACCAGGATAAGATTTCTCTCCTATATCCATATACTACAGACCATTTAGGTTATCACTTAAGGAATGATTCACTTGTATGTCTCCACATACATGCTTAAGTTACAATGATAACCAGGGATCTTAGTTTATTGGTTTGTGGTAAATGCAAATAAAATATCTCATATTTCATAGACAACAGTCAAGAAAATATCTCATGTTATTACATCACAAACGTTTGTTCATACATGTGTTTACAAACTACAAAACCCTACGAAATTTTAGGGCATCAACCCCAACAATCTCCCATTTGTCCTAAAGTGAGTGGGTGTATAAGATAAAAATAAGTACAAAACAATAAACTAGGGCACTAAGTCATATTACAAAAATTTCTCACTTGTCCTAGTCCAGCCGCGGGCAGTCCCATTGACCCATGCTTTGAAGGTGACCCTAAAAAACTATAGCCATGAGAGCCTTCATAAACGGGTCAGCAACGTTGTGCTCCGAAGCGATCTTCGTGACTATCACATCCTCTCGTTGCACTATCACGCAGATTAGATGATACTTCCGCTCTATATATTTGTCACGTTTGTGACTCCTAGGCTCCCTGGAGTTCGCCATAACACCACTATTATCACAATAAAGGATGATGGCCCTAGACATGCCTGGAAACTCTTTCAAATCAATCAGGAACTTCCTGAGCCAAACAGCCTCCTTAGCAATTTCACAAGCCGCTACATACTCGGCCTCCATCGTGGAGTCAGTGATGCACTCCTACTTAGTGCTTCGCGACACTACAGCTCCTCCGTTAAGAGCAAATACTGAGCCTGAAGTGGATTTCCAGGAATCGTTATCAGTCTGAAAGTCAGAGTCTGTGTATCCAGTAAGGATCAAATCCTTAGATCCATACATGAGCATGTAGTCCCTCGCTCTCTGAAGATACTTGAGAATGTTCTTGACGGTGGTCTAATGACCCTGTCCTGGATTAGCAGATATCTGGTTTAGTACATAAAATCACATACATCAAACTGCCAACGACAGATGCATAGGGGACCCATTTTATCTCCTCAACCTCTTGAGGTGTCTTAGGACACATTTCCTTAAATAATGTAACTCTGTGCCGAAAAGGCAATAGGCCCCTTTTAGAGTTCTGCATTGAGTACTTGAGCAACATCTTGTCAATGTACGATGCCTAAGACGGCGCTAGCACTTTGTCTTTTCAATTCCAAAAGATCTTAATACCCAGAACAAACTGATCCTCTCCCAAATTTTTCATTTGGAATTGGGTCGCTAGCCAGTTCTTCACTGATGTTAGTAAACCTAAATCATTCCCAATGAGTAGGATATCGTCTACATACAACATTAGGAAAACTACTGAACTATTGATGATTTTCTCTTAGACATAAGGCTCATCGACATTTTGGTCAAAGTCGTACGATTTGATCACAATATCAAACCAAATGTTCCAAGATCGAGACGCCTGTTTCAGCCCATAAATGGACCAATTCAGTTTGTGAACTTTTTTTTCTCTTAACCTTGGGCTATGAATCCCTCGGGCTGCACCTATAAATAGTCTCCTCAAGATTACCATTCAGAAAGACAGTTTTGACATCTATTTTCCATATCTCATAGTCACAATATGAGGCAATGTATAGGAGAATACGAATAGACTTTAACATGGCAACATGTGAGAAAGTCTCCTCATAGTCGATTCCCTCCACCTGGGTATAACCCTTTGCCACAGGTCTAGCCTTGAAGGTTTGCACCTTCCTATCAACACCTCATTTCCTCTTGTAGATCCATTTACAACCTATAGGTTTTACCCTCATCAGGTTGATCTACAAGATCCCATACTAAATTAAAGTACATTGACTCCATCTCGAGATTCATGGCTTTGACCCATTCATCCCGATCAACATCCTTCATTGCCTTCTGATAAAACAACGGATCCTCAACTTCGCCATCGGCTACTATAGCTAGGATTTCAGTGAAACCCATATAGCGAACAGGTGGGTTCGCACCCGTCTTACTACATCGAGGTTCCCTCAACACTTGAGGTGGTTCAAACCTACCAGATGAACTTCCATCAACAACTCTTGTTGATGGAACAGACCCTTCAACAACTCTTGTTGAAGCTTCAATAGTTTCGTTGGAAAGTTCACACAACACGATCTTACTACGTGGATTGTGCTCCTTCATATGATTCTCCTACAGGAAGGTAGCATTCATCGACACAAACACTCTGTTTTCCCCAGGATCATAAAATAAGCCCCCTCGTGTATATTTGAGGTAGCCTTCAAATAGGCACAACCTCGAACGTGGTTCCAGTTTCTTTGAATTAGCCTCAAGCACATGTGTTAGGTAACCTCATATGCGGAAGTGATGCAAACTAGCTTTGCACCCATTCCACAACTCCAAAGGTGTTCTGGCAACACTCTTGGAAGGAATACAGTTGAGGATATCAACTGCAGTCTCCACTACAAAACCCCAAAACGAGTCCAATAAGCAACCGTACTTCATCATCGACCGAACCAGGTTCAATAGGGTTCTATTTCTTCTCTCCAATACACCATTCTGCTGAGATGTACCCGGCGCTGAGAGTTGGGAAATGATTCCATGTTCTATCATATAGTTCTAGAACTCAGAATCCAAAAACTCTCCACCCTAATCTGATCGAAGTATTTTAATCCATCTATCGAATGCGTTTTCAAATTTAGCCTTGAACTCTTTGAACTTTTCAAAGGATTCTAACTTCTGTTGCATCAAATAAACATATCTATACCTGGAGAGTAATCATTAGTAAAAGTGATAAAATACTCATAGCCACCCCTGGTTTGCACATTCATCGGACCACAAAGATCTGAATGCACTAACTCTAGAGGCTCTTTGGCTCGATAACCTTTTCCAGTAAAAGATCTTTTAGTCATCTTGCCTTCAAGGCATGAATCGCACATAGGACAAAATTTTTCTCTAACTCGTTTAGAAGTCCATTGTTCACCAACCTCTAAATCCTATTGAGATTGATGTGCCTTAATCGAAGATGCCAAAGTTGGGCATTTTCATTAGGAGAAACCTTAAGTTGTTTATTTTGAGTTACATTAATTTTAAACATCTCTATGTTATGGAGGGAATTTGTTGCTAACGGCTTAGCACATACAAATTATTTTCCAGTTTTGTTGAACAAATCTTAACACCGTCTTTTAGAATAAAACTTTATTCATCGAAAAGTTGAGAGTGTAATTACATTCAATCAAACACTTTATAGAAATTAAGTTCTGCTTTAACCCGGGAACAACATAAACATCATTCAAAATGATAAATTTCTTCTATAAATTCAACTGGAGTCCTCTCACTACCATAGCTGAGATGACGTGTCCAGTGCCTACTCGCATCGTCATCTCACTAGCCTCAAGCTGTCATCAGGATCTAATCTCCTGAAAAGAAGAACAAACATTATTAGTGGCCCCAGAGTCAATAGTCCAGGCATAATCGTCATTCTCCACTAAACAGGTTTCCAAAATTAGTAAATCATATTTACCTTATTTTGCCTTGGCCTTAGCCTTCTTCTTCTCCATCATCCAGCAAGGACAATTCCGCTTTCAGTGCCCATCCTGGTTGCAATGGAAACACTTTCCTTTGTCAATCAGTGTTGGTCGCCTACCCCGTTGTACGACAGGTTGTTGGTTAGCAGGTTCCTTCCCCTTCCCCTTACCACCCTTCTTCTTCTTCCACTTGGAAGTGTTAGAAGTAAAAGGTGCAAACTTTGTTCTTGAGGTTGAACCCCGATGGAACTTCTTTGATGATGAAGCAACATTTTCCTAACCACCCTTCTTCTCCTTACTTTTCAGCAAGGATTGGAATGCCTGCAACTCGTTGAGGAGAGTTGTAAGAGTATAGTCTACTTTGTTCAGCACAACATTGCTGACAAAGTGTAAGAATCTATCTGGCAACGAGTGCAGAATAATTCTAACCTGGCTGCCCTCATTGATGCTGACCCATTCATCTCTGCCATATTGAAGTGGACCATCATGTTCAGAACATGTTCACGAACAGATGTACCCTCCTCCATTTTGGAATTGAAGATGTATTTGAGAGGTTCGTTCTTGAGCTGTCTAGACGGTTGTCCGAACACTCCCAGTAGGAACATTTCCAGAACAGTTGTCTATGCGCTGAGACCATAGGCACATGCTTCTTGGCCAAAACGTCGTTTAGATTGGCCAAGGTGTAAGCTCGGGCCTTCTCGTTCGCCTGTGTCCATCTCTCATAAGCCTTCTGAACATTTCGAGAGGCGTTTTGAGTCAGAATAGGAGAACACTCCTCCGTAAGGACGAACATTAGGTCATCGATGATCAGTATTGTAGTTATCGTGTGTTTCCAACTAGCATAATTCTCGCCAGCCAACTTATCGGTACTTTATAGAGCTAATGTGGTTGTAGCCATTTTTATGTTGCTGAAAAAAGAACAAACTTAATGAGTATGCATTACCACTTTTAACACCAATTTTAGCTTTAGCAAAATAGTTTTCATGTACCCTAAGTGAAAAGACATCTATTTCGCAATGATGCCCCAGTAAGTTAGGACAAAAGTCACCAGTGGAGTGATCAAATACCCCTTCACTGGGATGAGACCTTCTCAACCATTAGACAGAAACAACTCTTGTAACTGACACTAACAATCACCATTTTTCGGTCCAGAACTGTTAACCTTTAACAATTCTGTGTAAGTGTAACCCCTCATTTTCGGCCCTAGAGTCTCGCCCTAATGTACCCACTGTAGGAAAAAAGCAGATTAGGACAAGAGACTAAAGCGACCTTATCCTATACAGGAGATCAAATAATGAGTCATGCTAAACTTCCATCCTATAGGGGGACACTTCCAGGATGCCTCTGGCGATGCACAGAAACGTTATCCAACCTAATGAGAGAGACCATGGAATATGTTGTCACACATCCCACTCTCACTTACTATGAACATTCTCTCCATTCACCTTGGTATTGACCTACCCAAACACCATCCTTTATGGGGACACTCCCAGGGTGCCTTAAGGCCGAGGATAGATCTCACGGTGTGAACATTAAGGGAGAAACGTGAAAAGGTTTAAGTGAACTATCATATACCCCAAGTATCTCCCATTGAATGTTCTACTTAGGGGTTCATTAACTTAGACCATCCGACTACTGATTTTATCTAAGTGTGTTTAATTTGCTAAAAAAAAAAACTCTTGTCCTTGATAATTAAACAAGTTCAAGTCAAGTCCCATTAAACTCTTTAACGGACTATCCTCAAATTCATGCATGCGTCAAATCTATCTAATTCACCTTTCCAGGTAGGTTCCCATGTAGGGGTGTTCCGTTTCCGTCAGCTTAAGTACCCAATCTAGACAGAACCTGCCTTAAACAAAAGGTCCCTTATTAGTCAATTTAATCCTATTAAACTGATTAAAAGATTAAACATTAGGTTTCTAATATCATTAGAACCATGATCTTAGGTCTATCTCCATCAAATTTTAAAACTCTTTTAAAACATGATTCAAGCCTAAGTTCATATGCATGTCTTTCTGAGTGATTTTAGTTCCAATTTCCCTTATAACACTTACAAAAGAAACAACCAAAACCATTCCCATTGCTAAGCAAAACTAAGTATTTATAACTCTTACAAATTTAACCTATGTGTCATGTTTCATGCAATGTCCATTCATTACTATATATAACTCTTATATACTTGGTAATAAACTAAGCATACATGCTTCCATACACCTTTATACTATAAAACTCATAATATAAAGATGTTGCATGAATATGCTTAATGCATGCATAAATATAACTCTTATATTATATGATGCATGAGCATGCTCTTAAGTAATTTAATCATGCAAACTACTATATCATAACTCTTACATATAGAGATGATGCATGACCAATGCATAACCTATGATGGGATTTAAACTATATGACATACCATATGACATATAATAAAACATACATCTTATGTACATTCACAAAATTAATGGACCGGGATGATTAGCCTAAAAAACCAGAAATTAAATTCTATCTATTACATAAAACCATCGAGCAAACCAGTTCACAAGCGAATCGGGTCTTAAACCGCCCAGAGAAGACTTCTTCCTGATCGTTTAGTAAATTGAGTGAGTAACCATGATCGCTTAGCTAAGATCGAGTACCTTTGACTATGCGATGAAGCATGAAGGCTACTCGATCGTTTAGGGCACTAAAATTAAATGCAAGTCTAAATGATCCTATAGACGACTACAATGCTGTGAAGCATGATCGTCTAGACGATCATAGAACAAGCGCCAAGTAACAATTACTATGTGATCGTGTAGACAGTGACTATGCGATGAAGCATGCTGAGCTACACGATCGTTTAGTGCGCGTGCATTCACCTTGCAATCGAGTATCCCATACTCAACGGTCGCTTACCCCCATCGTTTATATGACCTGACCAACGCTTTGTCTTCTTCTTCCTCGAAGTAATATGTATCACCATGCCTCAAAGCTTCATCACGAGCGACTCAAACTGACTCAAACACTTTGAATTACAGACTCGATAGTAAGTTAATTTTCCCAAAAACACAGTGGTCTTTACAAATAACTTTCAAAAAGTAAAAGAATTCAATAACCAGAGGCAATCATCCTAGAAATAACATTAATCTACATCCACAAACATATTTAACACTTAAACAGAATGTAGACAAGCTTTACACCCACCAACTAAGTAAATGCAATTCTATATAGTAATGGATTTGAAATATCAAAACCTGGCTCTGATACCAATTTAGGGAACTCTTATCAAAGAGAACCAATGAGTGGAAGCTAGATCGATCCAAGCCCATTGTGACAAAATTAAATGCATTCACAAACATACAAACTAGTTATGCATCTTCTAACAAATTACAGTGTGCTTTAGTAATTAAATACAAAAGGGAACAAGAGACATACCTTTGAAGAACTCTTCTTCTACTGATCTTCCGCTCTCGTGATGAACTTGGACAACAATCTCTCGCTCTCGCCCAGATCGCCTACCCAATCGTCTAGTCGTTACGAACAATCTTCTCCATGAACGAGCACCCTCTTAGACACCACCACTCGGAAACCTTGGTATTCTCGGAGTGAGAATCCAGGAGGTGTGGGCTCTGTTAGATTTGGTAGAGGGTTGGAAGAAAGCAACAATCGAACCAAACGACCAAGAAAGTGGGAGAAGGAATTGTCTATCACATAGACTTTGTGTGCTTGATCATTTAGTAAAACACAGCAGGTACATGATTGTTTAGAAAAACAGGCTTGATCGTTTAGAGAATCTCTCTAGGCACGTGATCATTTAGTAAATTGCTTTACACGATCGTTTAGAGAAAGGCGTGTTACACAATCGTTTAGACTCTCGCTTAAAAGGCTATCGTATAGTCCCTAATCAGCTAAACGATTGGTAATGCTCTGAATGAAGTGATTCTTTTAAAAATGAAAACATTTTTCATTTTATTCTTCAGTTATAAAAACTGAATATAACCTCCTACTTTCACGCACGGTTAAAGGAGAAACCACCCATAATTATCACATAATTGTTTTAATTATAAATAAATATAATAACTAACTTATCATATTATATTTATAACCTATAATTTCAATATCACATCATATGTAACATTTAAACCATAGTCATTTTCTCCTTTACTCAATACAAATCATATTTATATCAAAACCCTCCCATTAATGTATCTCATACATCATGTCAACTATATCACATATAATTGAACCAGTTTAATTATATCATATATAACCAAACTCCCTTTTGTCAATTTGAAACATCAAACTGATCCAAAAATTTATTCTCAACTTGAATCCATTGAGCTATATAGGGGACCTTATGGACTTGTAGCTTAAAGCTCCAATGGTACGTGAATGGCTGACTAAACTCTTAATTCATGAGATCCACCATCCGTTAACTGTCGGGCACTCTACTAAAGATCGACAGCTGCATTTTTCTCACTACAGATATATTTTTGTGTCTATCGGATATAACCAATCAACAATACGATAACCCTTCATAGATCGCTAGTAAGTACAATTTACCATTTTGCCCCTGTAGTTACATCTAACTTCTTAAGTACCACTGATTCCTCTAATGAACAATACATCATAGTCCTACTATGAGTGGACACCTCTCAGGCTATGAGAAGGTGTATGGCACCACATCATTCAAGCCCTGGAATTAGCCCTTAAGGGAGAAATCTATCTTTTTACCCCTGCTTCGAGGAAGGAGTGAATTCCATCTTGTGTGGCTGAGTTCCCAGCTTCTCAATCAGACGAATCCCCAAAGTGGTTGGTTTGAGTCGACAATCTGGCCACTCGCACCCATGCAAATTAAAGGACCGTTCTCATACGCAGAAGTTCCCAACTTACTTAAGATTAATGTCATGTTACCTATGGTCATCCGAAATTTTTTTTTTGTGTAATAAAAAATCCACACTTTAATTAAATAAATAAGTACTATAATTAATCCTTTTGATTTGTTCTTTTTAGATTTATGATTCGATTTCTTAGTGTGAACATTCTTATTGTGGGATATAGTTGTTTTTTTGAGAATTTTGGTTTCTATGATAATATATGATGGATGTTTATATTAACATGACTTTAAATGCTTTAAAAAAAGAATTTTGAGCCAATTAGGTTCTTTCACAATTGATTTTCTAATGTGATTATGAGAATGTACTAATTTTATTACTTATTTAAGTGTGTTCTACTAAAGATATTACATTGAAAAGTGTTTGTTCCACTAATTACATTAGAAAGTTTTTACCAAAGATCAGTTGGTTGTACTTTTTTTTTTTTTTTTTTTTTTTTTTTTTGCCGAGAAGTTTTATTCTTACAATGTGCAACCTTTTTCGTGGTTAGATTTTGTGTATGTATGGATTGGTGGGGATATATATAGTTTGTAATTTTGGAATAGTTCATATGGTTTGGTAGTTCTTGTAATTTTAGAATTTTCATATTGGGATTAATAGTGTTTTCATTCTCTAAATATAGTTTCAAACTAACTTTTAACTTTAAGAACATGTTTTTACTGTTTTGGGAATCTTTCAAATAACTAAGGAGCAATTTGGAACATTAGGTGAGTATTATTCTTCCTGAACGTTAGGTCCTTTTTGACATTTTTAGTCGTCAACAAAGGCCAAAATTGTAGTAGTGTTAAACATTTTAGAGTTTGAGGTCATTTTTCTTTCTTTCTAATAAATGTATGACTAATGAAATTTCGTTCCTAGGTGCTAAAGACACAATGTCTCTTGTCTGAAGTCAGTGATTGTTGATTTGCTATCTTGTAGTTACGATAGCCTATTCGTTCATTTAGTGCCTTTATTATATGTTTGAGTTGTAATATGTTGTGGCTATCCTGCAATTGTAACA
Source organism: Benincasa hispida (assembly GCF_027475165.1). Taxonomy (NCBI): domain Eukaryota; kingdom Viridiplantae; phylum Streptophyta; class Magnoliopsida; order Cucurbitales; family Cucurbitaceae; genus Benincasa; species Benincasa hispida. Next base: position 23,741 of record NW_028327119.1, read on the forward strand.
GACAATTACATGCTTTAGTTGAATGTGGACCTTGGGCATTTTTAAGTGATTTTGAGAGTTAAAGTGTTTCACTTAAGACACTTTTTAGGTACTTTGTAGTTGGTTTTGATAATTAAAGTGTCTCATATGAACTATTTGGTTGTTTAGGGAGACAAATTGTCTCTTGGAGACTTTATGGGCACTTTTTTATGTTGGTTTGAGAATTAAAGTGACACTTATGCATTTCTAGGTTGTTTTGAAAATTAAATTGTCACTTAGACACTTTATAGAAAATAATTTAGGTTGGTTTTGAGAGTCACTACAAGAAAACACCACTTTCTGACGCTTGAAATCGTCGGAAAATGGTAAAGAATGTGTCGGGAGTTATCGAAAGACCTTCTCCCGATGCCCAAATACATACTATCAGGAGTTAAGTATAATTCCCGATGCTTAGTATACGACGTCAGTGTTGGGTTGTATGTCCTAAAACTTGTGGTTTGTAAACTTTAAACATATTCTATTTTACAATAAAGTTGTTATTAAGGTTATTCAGTAAAAATGCTATTGAATAAGTGAATTGCACCTTTTAATCCTAAATCCAATAAACTAAGAACCCTTGCTTATAGCATGAATACTTGAACTTTATGTAGAGACATAAAAGGGGATCAAGTTCGAGTAATAGTCAAAATGATCTATAGTATAGGGATCAGGATAGATACCTTATCTTGGGGACACTGTTAATACAACCCACTTTGTATTTGATGTGATCCTAAATTGTTCATGTGGAGATATGCGAGTGAGGATGTCCTATGTAATGAGTTTGCATAAGATCGGACCACAAAATAGTCACTTTCACTTTATAACACCGTTTACTAATAAGACTGACTATTTCAATTCAATGACCTAGGTAACTAGATTAATCCTGAGCTAACTATGAACTCCTATTTATTCGGGATCATCCTTTAATCTGCATGGGTGAGAGTGACTCAACATCACCGACTCGATAAGCCTTCCATCTTAAGGGTAAAACCGGATAGATAGCTAGGGACATAGTCTTGCAAGATGGAATTTTCTCCTATCCGATTTTAAGGATAGTGGATAGGTTGTTCTCTTAAGTGCTGACTCCGAGTCTTGAACAAGGGGTTCACCCTCTCATTGGCTCTAGAGGGACTCGGTTTTGTGGTTGGACCACAAACCAATTGTTCATTAAAGAATCGGTGGGACTTAAGGAGCAAGATGTAATTACAGGGGTAAAACGGTAATTTTGACTAAGTTGTAATTACAAACAACTTATAAAGGATCGACTTACTAATCATAATTAAATTAAGTGGATAGAAATATATCTACAGTGAGGAGAGTGTAGTTACAGAGCTTTAGTGGAGTGTCCCAGTAGTTAACGAATGTTGGTTAATTAGGTTAAAGAGTTTAGCCAGTTAATTTCGGATCTTTGGAACTCATGATCTATAGGTTTATTAGGTCCCGTGCTAGCTCATAGCGGACTAAATCTTAGGACAGTGTGATGTGAGAATTTGAAATGTTCAAATTCAGTTTAGGAATTATTGTTGATTATATGCAATATAATTGATGTTTAATTGTCGAATTAAACAAATTATAGAGTTAGAGAATATTTAAATGTGATTTAAATATTACACATGAATAGTAATTCATCTTCGGGATTGGTGATTTAATTAATTATTTAAAATTAATTTTTGTTTTAAATTGTTTTAAAAGAAATTAATTTTATTTAAAATTAATTATTTGAATTAATTTTATTTAATATTATGAAATTAAAATTTAAAAAATAAATTAGAATCCATTTTAATTTATATTTATGAAATTTAAATTCAAAAATGGAATTTGGGATTAGTGGGTTTTTCCACAAATCCCACTAAGCTAAACATTTAATCCCACTGATTAGTAGTTCATTTAGAGTCAAGATTACACGCAATTTGATTGCATGTGTTTATTCTATAAATAGAAGAAAAATTGGCTGGAAATCTTGATGCAAGTTTAAATTTTGAAGAAGAATTGTTCTTCCTTTTCATAAACTACTCTCAATTCCTCAAAATTCCCTTCAATTTCACCACAGTTTGGATTACACAATCTGTTCTAAGGTCAAAGAATAGTGGAAAAGACTCTAGCAGTGGTCCACGACATATTCATGATCAGAATTAACAAAAGAGTTGCATAAATTTTGAGTTTCTACAAAGGTTGTTATCTCAGACCCTATTTTTCTATTATGAACATGCATGCTTAATCCTCAAAATTAATGTAGTTAGAGTGCTTATGGTCCTAATTGCTTCTACATGCGTGTTGTTAACTCTTTCAATTGGTATCAGAGCATGATTTAAGAATCAATTTGTATTAATTTTAGCTTGGTAGATGTTAATTCATGTGATGAATGTTGTGGTTGCTGAAGTGGATATTTTACAGTTTTGATATCAAAATTTTCCTTCAATTTGATTGTAATTGTTGTAATTGGCTCCTTGTTTACTGACTTTAATGTGTGAAGAAAGGTACATAAAACTCCTAGAATCATTAGAGTTGAAATTAGGTTATAATTGGAAGTTTTTGGAGTAAGGTGTAATACGAAAAGTAGCTGGAAACTGCTTCTGTCAAGTGGCATCGCGACACTATTCTTCGGCAAGCCTAGAATCGTGGCAGTGTCGTGGCGCTTCTTTAACAGCGTCGCGGTGTTGTTCTTCAGCATTTTCAGAAACACGCGCACGTGAGGGGCAGCGGTCTAGCTAATCCGGTTTGGCTTGGTTCAGCTCATTCCTGTCCGGTTCAACCTGATTTGGTGTCTTTGAAGTCTGGTTCAAGGATTTTTCAGCTAGTTTGGGCCACTTCGAAGTGTCCAGGAGCGATTCTAAGCCGGTTTTGAGTTATTATTGTAATAATTTAGTTGTTTGCTTGCTTAGGATGCCAAAACTAGTCAACTTCAGTGTGTGTTTAATTAATTATTCATTATGAATGTATGTTTAATTAAATTAAATCTTGTTTGTGCATAAAGTATGCCATGTATATTAAAAATCCCACCACAGCAAAACATGTTACATGCATTGAAAGTATGTTATAAGTGTTATAATATATAGTATGCATAGGATTTCTTAAGTTTTAATGTAAGTGGTTATATTCAATTATGAAATGTATGATGTATGTTATGGAGAATGTGTAAGTTACAAGTGTATAAAATGAATTAGACATTTAAAACCTGTAACAAAGATAAATGTATGTTAATCTAGGGTTAACAAATGACAACTTGTTTTAATAGTTAAAATAGGTTGTTATCTTGTAAAGTTTCTATTACAAACTCACCTGGCAAGATCCTGTCTAAGGTTGGAGGTACTTAAGTTTACAGTTTACGAAACACCTACTACTTGGAGATTGAACCGATTCTTGAGTTTTTTTAACCCGGTTTTATGAGCATGCATGAGCGATATGAGATAATAAATGGTTTATCACTTAGACATTGTAGGTTAAATCCAGTATAAAAGTTATACTCGGATAAACATCTAGACTTAGGTTGTTTTAATTAGCCAGAATATACTGAAATAAAAGTTTACTCAAACCGTTAAGAACACTTCAACGGGAGATTAATGATATAAATGATATATTATTTTTAGCTCTTACGCCCGTAAGAGTTCACACCGTGAAATTCATGCTCAGATTCGTGTTATTTTTTAGGTGACCGCTTCATTCGAAAAGTGTTTGCATGGGTCAATAGCAAGGTGAATATGGGAAGT
>NW_028327120.1:0-4774 GCF_027475165.1 Benincasa hispida
GGGAAATGGAAATTTAGAAAAATTACAGAGATTAACAAAAATACAGCCTATTGCAAAATTATGCTAGGTTAAACATGCAATTTAATTTTTATTTTACAAAAAAAGGGATTGAAACTTTACCTTCGTAGAACCAAATGAAAATCCAATTCACCAATTGGGATTTGACGAACACTACCAAGAGAGTACAATCCTATTCTTTGAAAATTTTTGAGGTAAAATTGGTTTGTGGGAACCAATTCTAATTGAGATTGGAGAAGGAGAATTTGAGAGGGGAAAAAAAAATTATAGAACTGTTCTGTATGTTGTGTTCTATGTGATAAAAAAGTCTCTTTTGATCAAAAGAGAGAGGAACATGGGATCACCCACAATTTAGATAACTCCCCTATGTGGGAGTTATCTGTTTAATTAATTAAATTAATTAAAATGAATAATTAATTAAATTTTATTTAATTAACTTAATTAATTAAAATTAATTATTAACTAAATCTTATCTAATTAATGATTTCATTTAAATCATATTTAAATGAAACATCTCTCACATAACCTATATTTTAATTCAATGATTTAATTAAATCAAATTGAATAATATTTAATTCTCGAATTAAATAGCTAGCAAATTAAATATCAAATATTTAATTTAGTCTACATTTGAACCATATTCAATTGTATTTCTCTCCTAACTTATAGTTTTAATGTGCATCAAATACATATTAATTTTTAATCTATAGTTCTCATATGAATCTAATTCATATTAATAGTTGACTCCTTCAAATATTTAATTCTCCTAAAAATTAATTTTGAATCATATCCAAAATTAAATTTATATTATAAAGATTAAACTATAAACTTTATATTCATTATAGATTATATTATTTCCCTAAGTGAATTTGAATATTTCAAATTCAAGATATAGTTACATAAATTCCCTTTACGACCTAGGAAGGGAACCCCATAGACCTACATATTAGAAGCTCCAACAATTCGAGATTAATTAGCTAAACTCATTAACCAAATTAATCAATATTCGTTAACTGTGGGTACACTCCACCAAAGACCCACAGTGCATTCTTCTCAAGCAAATATATTTATGCGTCCATGGATATAGACCAATGACATCAAGTTAGTTCTTCACGAGTGTTCGTAATACTAGTTGGGTTAAATTACCATTTTACCCATGGGTTACCTCTGTATCCTTAAGTACCATTGCTCTTCTAATGAACAACATGTTATGGTCTAACCATTAAACAAAAATCTCTCTCGAGCCAATGAGAGAGTAGGGCCACTTTTTCAAGTCCTGGAGACACTATGTAAAGGAACAATCATTTACTTACCCTAAAGTCGGGAAAGAGTGAAATCCATCTTGTATCATTATGTTTCCAGCTCCCCCTTACTCTTGTCCCCAAAATGGTAGGCTTATTGAGTGGCGAACTGCCACTTCCATCCATAGAAATCAAAGAACAATCCCTCATGAACAAAAGTTTATAATACACTCAAGATTAAGACTAAGTTGCCTAGGTCATCCTATTGAAATAAAAACCTAAATAGTCAACGGTATTATATCTAGTGGTTACTATTTTGCGATTCGGTTTTATGAAAACTCATTGCATAGGATATCCTACTTGCATGTCACATGCACGAACGCGTTGGATTATTGCATTTGTATCTAATACAAAGTGGGTCGTATCCATAGTATCATCAGGATAAGGCACCCAGTCTTATCCCTATACTATAGACCCTTTAGGTTGTATCTTAAACATTGATTCATAAGACAACCTAGGATGTTAGTTTATATTTAGGGTTATTAAGACAAAAGAAATACAAAACAATCAATAACACTTATTGAAACAACACCGATAACTCTTTATTGATGATGACCAATTATTTACATTTACTATCTACGGCATAAAACCCAACAATTATTGTGTTCTATGAGGGCTTCCAAAAGCTTTATTTATAGGTTACTCATAATCTTTTTGGGACAACTTTTTGCATAGATTTTAAATTAAATATTTAACAATATCCAATATTAATAAATATCTACCTAAATAATATCTCATATTAAATGGTTTAAAATATTTAAATATTTATCTTCTACATAATCTTTAATTTGAATTTCATCCAAATTAAACAATCAATTATTTGAATCCAATTCAAATAAATTAATTAATTCTCCCTCTGATTATTTAATTCAATTTTTATTTAAATCAATTAACCTATTTGTATGGTACCCATCCAAATAAATAATTAATTATTTGAATCTTATTCAAGTTAATTATCCCGTTATCTCTTATTCAAATTAAATGATTTATTTATTTATATGGATCTTGTCTGAGTAATAATTAATTATTTGAATCATATTCAAATAAAATAATTCTCCATATTATAAAGTTATGATTTGTATCTCATTCAAATAAACTTTATAATAAATCATGTAATTAATTGTATCCGATACAATTAATATTTTTCCTTACAAAATTTGAACATTTCAAATTTTCTTTCAACATAGTTGATCCTCGTTGGTTCGTGGTGAGCTAACAGGGGACCTTATGAACCTATAAATTATAAGCTCCAATGATCCAAGATTAATGAGTTAAACTCTTTAATTAAATTAACCTTCATTCATTATCTACAAGACGAACCACTATAAACATATAGCTGAACTCTTATGCATTGCAGGATAAGTTGTGCCCATGGATACAATCAATATAAGCAAGTCAATTCTTTATGGGTTGTTCATAGTTACAGTTGGGTCAAATGTTCATTTCACCCTTGTAATTCTAGCTTTTTCTCGAAGTATCACCAATTCCTCTAGTGAACAATTTGTTCATGATCCAACCATAAACTAAGTCCCTCTCGAGCTAGTGAGAGGGTGCGACCCCTGCTTAAGACCCGAAATCAACACTTAAGGGACTACTCATCTACTTATCCTATGCGGGAAGAAGCGAATTCTATCGTGAAGTTATGTTCTCAACTCCCCATTTCATCAAATCCTCAAAATGGTAGGCTTATTGAGTCAGTAACTTGGACCACTCACACTGATGCAAATCAAATGACTGACCTCACAAACTGGAGTTCATAAATCGATCAGGATTAAGATCGAGTCACACATGATCATATGAAACATTAATCTCATCAATTAACGGATTTACAAAGAGAGATTAAATATCTCACAGTCCGATCTTATACAAATTTTTTTATATAATATCCCCACTCACATGTCTCCATATTCGTATCCACAGGGTCATCAGGATAAAGGCATTCAACAGTATCCACATATTAAAGACCTTTTAAGTTATCTCTTGAACATGATTTGATTCACCTTCTATGTCAACTACATACTGTTCAATACTACATATGATAACTTTGGATTTTTTTTTATTAATGGATAAATTAATATTGCATAATTAATAATTACATTAATCAACTAATAAAGTACGAGACTTTAGAGCAAAATACAAACAACATCACTTCTGCTCAACCCAAAAACTCTCCTAGTTCAACTTACGGTCCAACCCAAAACTTTTGTTTCTCCTTAAATAATTTGAAAACAAAAAGAAACCCTAAAAGAAGAGAGATATACGCTGCTTTTCATCTTCAACTGCTCGACGCCTCTCTTCTCCTCTCGCAGTCTCCACTCCACGACCAGACCTTCACCTTTTCTTAATCTCCATCTTCTCTTTTTTACGGAAAGCCTTCATCTTCACTTCACGCCTCCACGGCCAAACCTTCAACTTCATCACTCAGCCACAACCATCCGAGTTTCCTTCCAATTTCGAAGCTCCATTTCGCCAGTAGAGATCGAATTTAGTCCACTTAAACAAAAGTTTTTTTTTTAAAAAAAAACTTTTTAAGTACTGGATTTGGATCCGTATTGAATTTCAGGATTTAGAAGTTGGATGGATTGTATTTGAGACAAAAAGGAAAAAGAAGCGGTGAAGTTAGATGGGATAAAAGCAGTAGCCAGAGGAGGAAGTATTAAAAAAATTGTTTAAAAAACGAATCGAACTGATCTGAACTGGATCAGGTTGGTTCAGTTAACAAAACCGAAACCAATGGATGCAAGTTTTTCACGGTTCTTCTTTCTTATAAATTGAGCACCTCGGTTCCATCATTGATTTTGGTCAAAATCGGACCGAACCAAAACGTTCACACTTCTATGAGATACAATTAATAAAATGTATATAGATACATTATGGTATAAAGTTAATTTTGAATTTGATTCAAAAGTATACTTTATTTGATAAGAGACATAAATATTTGAATAAGATTCAAATATCATTTAGATGAATATGATTAATATAGAACTATATGTTAAAATTAATGTAGATGAGATTCGTATTAAAATTATAGGTTATATAAGAAAAGTAAATATTTGAATAAGATTCAAATATTATTTATATGAATGAGATTTATATAAATCTGTAGGTTAAATTTAAAACGAATGAGATTCATATAAAAACTATAGGTTATGTGAGAGGATATTATTTGAATATGATTCAAATTAAATTAAATATATGATAAATAATTATTTGACTAATTATTAATTAATTAATATTTGTTTAATTATATATTAAATAATACACACAATCAAACACACACATATTAAATAAATGAGAATAACTCCCGAGACATATTGATGAAGGGAAGTTGTAATTCATCCTCCATCTCATTTTCCACACATTCACATTAAGAAAACTTTATCTTTATCCTCATGTTCTCTGTAAATCCCTTCCAAATAAGGATCTCACCATCCTTGATATTTTTTAGGAGAATG
>NW_028327121.1:0-7000 GCF_027475165.1 Benincasa hispida
ACCTCTAAACACCCTATTGTTTCTCTCCTCCCAAATGTCCTACAAAATAGCACCCACCCCAACAAGCCACAACAGACGGCCTTTCTCTCTTAAGGATGGATGGAGGAGGAACTCCTCGATCGTCGCACGAATTTCCAAAATTGTTCTTAATTACAATTCAAAATATGATCCCACATTAGGGTGTTACAAGAAACTTCGTAAGACAATATATCATAAACTCAAAACAATTACAAGTAACCCTTCCAACAAAATACCCTACCTATAGCAAAAAAATAAGCATGTCCTAAGATTTTTCTCGTCCTAAAAGGGAGAGTCTATAAACACCTCCTTTACAACTAACTGCACGAAAGGGCTCCAATCCAAAAGAATGAGACTAAGATGAATAAACACCCATAAAGATGCATTAAACCTAGCAACCTCCCAAACTTCCTTTCAAGATCCTCCCCCCACCCCAAAAAAAAAAGAGGCAAATACCCTACATATAGCCCAAAAATATGCATGTCATAAGACTTTGCCCTTGCCCAAAAAGGGAGAGTTCATAAACACCTCCTCTACATGACGACTTTTGCTACAAGCTAAGCAAAGCCCGAGAGAACTCAAGCACGGACTCCAAAGGGAATAAGCAAATTGATAGTCTCATAGTAAATGATCAATGCTACCTACAAAGAATACACCATTGCATATTCATCACAAAAGAAGAATGTCTCTATATGTGATTCAAGGTGTTCACTATCCCTGCACCACCCACTAAGCAAACAACTTCACTGTCTGAGAAATTATTTCTAAATTCTTTAGAAAGAACTCAACAAGAAAGTCGTAGAATATTTACTCATGTCAAGCCTTTCTTCCTAAGAGGATTGTGTTACATCAAAGATTTTCAAATTTCTTTTCGTCCAAGGATCCAACATAATAATTTCACCATATCTAGATAACTTTTGCTTTATTTCCCAGTCCGTGAACACAAAGCAACATAAAACCTTAAATATAACCTCTTCCCTTAACCTTTTCCATCATACAATAACAAATCTTCTTACTTGCAAACTCAACCCAAAGGGCAATCCCAAATCAAGTAAAAAAAACTGACAACGTCACATCAAATAGCTTAAATCCTCAAACACCTCCTTGTATATAATACACCATTGTGGGCACAAAAAGCCTAAGGAATGTCTTTGAATCCATTTCATAGTGTTAACACCCTATGAAGAACCTGTCAAACAAAAAAATTAACCTTTTTTGAAATAGTTGCCTTCCATAATGAGGAGAAGATTGGGGAGGGAAGGGAATTGGAATTACATAAAAGGCTAAAAAAGTAATCACAAGAGAATCCTTTTGGAAGACTAGGAATTCAACACCTAACATCCTCAATTCCTAGTTTTCTCATTAAATGATGCCTTGGGACCCTCATACGCCTTACATTAGAAGGGAAGAGGGTTCCCTCCCTCTATTAACCACAACCCCACAACCTTCCTCTCAGTTTCCCATTCATAAGGACAAAATATCTCACCATCTTAGTATAGTTCCATAACCAAGATCTTCACTTCTCCCTAATCATCGCACCAATATCCCTTTGGCCAGCAATCCGAACATCAAACTTTTGCAGGAAACAACTCCACATAGCCCTTGCATCCTGACAATCCCAAAGGAGATGATCCAGATTTTCCTCTGTCTCCGACAAAGAATACAGCAAAAAGGACCCATTAACGAGGTCATCTCCCTAGCAAGCCTATCTAAGGTGTTCACCTAGCCAAGCAAAACTTGCCAAGTAAAGAACTTGATTTTCTTAGGAATCTTAATCCTCCAAACAACATCAAAGATCAGCTCACTATAGGGTCAGGATTCAACAACATCCTAAAAAAAGACTTGCAAGAAAGCCTTCATTAGGGCTAGAATTCCATATACAAATATCCCTTCTCCCAACCCGTAAAAGTGCACTCCTCCAACAAAGAAAGAAAAAAGGCAATCTCCGGCCTTTCCTTTGTTGGACAAATGACGGTAGAATCAGAAAGAAAAAGACATAGAGTTTCCAGACCAAACAAAGAAATCAGAGACCAGGCAATTTTTGACAGAATACAAATGATAAAGATGAGGAAATGTCGAACAAAGGGGACTATCCCCCAGGAAATGTCAAACAAAGGGGACTATCCCCCACCCACTGATCTTCCCAAAGATACGTATCCTTACCATCCCCCACAATACAACGGACAAAATGGGAAAACGAAGGGAGCTCAAGCAAAATATCCTTCCACAGATTTCGGTGTGTGCCTTTAACCCCTTCAACCACCCAATCAAAGGGATGGGTGTCATGCTTACTCACATTGACCACAAGGATTCAGGCTCAAGGGCAAAATGCCAAAACCACTTAGCCAACACAGGTTTGTTTTGAATCCTTAAATTACCAATCTCCAACCCTCCTTGGGTAACAAGGTGCCCAACAACCTCCCAACTAACCAGATGAGAGTCCTTCCCTTCAACCACCCTTTCCCAAAGAAAATCTCTCATATACTTCTGAAGGCTCTTACAAACCGAGCTAGGAGCCCGAAACAAAGAGAGATAATAAACCAGAATACCGCTAAGCACTGATATGATCAGAGTTAGCTCCCGCTTCGAAGAAGAAACTTTTCTTCCATCAAGCTAACCTCTTATGGATCTTTTTAGAAATGGGGTCCCAAAAGACATGGCCCATGGGTTATCTCCCAATGGAAGCGCAAGGTATAAGGAAGGAAAAGAGGCAACCACACAACCAATCACATTCGCCCATCTCCTGAGCTTTTCTTGATCACAATTAATACCCAAAAATTGGCACCTAATCCCATTAATTTTAAGCCTTGACATAGCCTCAGAAAACCCCACCATGTGATTAAGGATCAAGAAAAAATCTTCATTGTCAGAATAAAACAACATCGTGTCATCAGCAAACTGAAGATGTGACAATGCAACCTCATTCGCACCAACTCTAAAGGGTTCAACAATGTTTCCCTCCACCCCCTTTAGAATAAGCCGACTTAAGACATCCACGACAATTAAAAACAAGAAAGGAGACAACGGGTCTTCTTGTCTTAAACCTTTAGAAGCCTAAATCGACCCCTTTAGGACTCCATTAATAAGGATAGAGTGATTCACATTTCTAACACAATCCCACATCCACATCCTGCTATATCCAAAACCTTTCTTCTGCATCACCTTATATAGAAAGTCCCATTCGACATGATCACAAGCCTTTTCAAAATCAAGTTTAGAAATAACTCTCCTTCTTATTGGCACAACAATCCTCAATGGCTTCGTTGGTAATAAGAGCCTGATCAATAATTTGCCTCCCCACTAAGAAAGCTCTCTGTGGCTCAGAAATAATTGAGGGCAATACTTTCCTTATGCAATTACCAAGGACCTTAGCCAAAATCTTCTAGACACTGGTTATAAGAGTAATGGATTTGAACTCCTTCACCTTACTGGCGTTCTTGTTTTTAGTATAAGACACACGAAAGTTTCCAGCATAGAACGGTTCAAAAAACTCTTTAAAAACTCCATCCAAACCACCATAATTGAATCCCAATTATCTTTAAAAAAAGCCATGGAAGAACCATCTGAGCCTGGGGACTTGTTCCTATCACTCCCAAAGGCCACCTTCCTGATTTCTTCCAAAGTAAAAGGGGTCACCAACTCCTCAACCAATAAATCTCAATCCACATGATCATAAGCTTATTCAAAATCATTATAAAAATGATCTTTTTTTTCTTACATCTTCTAGTAATAAGCATCTCATGGAGAATTTGTCTACCAAGGGCTTGAGAGATCTCCAAATGAGGTTTGGTCCTTCATTATATTCTGTCTCTCTGTGAGCTTCAATAAAAAAAGTCCTTTTATAATTATTCATTAGTTCTTATTTCTCTTGATTGGAGGCCCTTTTTTTGTAGTTTGTTTCCCTTTTTGTGAGTTCTCCTTTTATATGTCATTGTTTTCTATCATGATTTCTTAATGAAAGTTTGGGTGTTAAAAAAATGTCTACTAAGCACCTTGAGACACGTTGTTAGTACGAGGAGAAACCTTTCTCAATCAATCAGCAAGGATCCTAGAAATGATCTTATGCATGCTAAGACTAATTAGTCTAAAATATTTCACCTTTTTGTCCTCTATTTCTTGGGAATAGGGCATGCAGATGCTTAATTCATCGATGTGTCAACGATGCTCCCTGAACAAACTAGCTAAAGACCTTCTAAAGATATTTTGATACTTTCCCAATTATCCTCGAAAAAATCCAAAGAAGGTGACACCTTGCTGTCAGGATGAAATATTGGATGAAATTATTTTCTAGTTCGTGGTAAGAAAAATATGGAATTTAAGCTTAAATTCTTTTTGGACTGCTTTCTTGTAATATTCATGTTTGTAAGCGAGCTTAGTTTCAGTCTTGGGTGGCTTTGTATAGTTGGTATCTTTTCACTAGTCAGTGAAAAGTTCGCATTTCTTGTACAAAAATAAATAAAGTTCAAGTAGTAGAATTCCAATATGGCGGTTCAAGTCTACAAAATGATATCCAAACATATCAATGCGGACCTCTTCACAGTCCTCCGCTGGTTACCCCACCCCCCACATACAAAATGCTGTTTCCTACAACAAGGCAGTCGAGAGATGGAGTGACAGAGGAAGTAACCTGTGGGGAACATCTGGTTAATGTATTCCAAAGCGCTTGACTTGTCCATTGTTTGGCAATAATTTGAAATGCTTCAGCCCACGCACGAAAATTCCACAGAGAGTAAACTTCAGAGCCAACGGTTATCTTGAGAAATGAAAACCACAATATGGTAAACTTTCATATCAATCAATACGAACAGATTGCACGAGTATTAACAGAACTACCTTATGGGGCTTAATTGATCAAAAACTACCTCAGATCACATTTATCTGTTCAACGCGCATCAAGGAACCTTAGCATAAGGTGCAACAGTCTTTTCCCGCAGCTGAATTCTCCATAGCTGAGAGTGATGGAGTAGAAAACTGAAGAAATGGATTGGAGTGAGAGAAAACAGGAGTAGGAGATGGAGATCAGCGGGATCTGGAAGTTGGAATTGGAACTGTGAAGGAAGACGATTCTTGACGAGCGCTAAAGGGAAGACGAGAGTCGTATTGGTTGATTTTAGAGTTTTAACGTGCAGCTGCCCTCACCATATCAAAATCTTGGCTAGTCCGAGAGTTGTAAATTTAAAAAATAACTTACCTCTACTTCGAGATCTATGCTTGATAATCCTTTCATTTTTTTTTTTTCGTTTTATATATTTTAGTTTAGCTTGTTCACTCTAATTCTTTTCCCAAACATATTTTTTAAGAAATAGAAATAGATATAGATACAAGTTTAGTGCATATTTTTTAAGAAATAGAAATAGATATAGATACAAGTTTACGTAGAAATTGATATCTATCCTTATCTATAAATTTTTTTTTCTATAAATAGTTTAACATTTTTCTATCGATTAACCTTTATTATCGAGTTAATTATAAACTTTAAATTTAAACTAAAATATTTGTCTATTTCCCATTTATTTTGGATTGGATATTTGATTATTACCTTACTTTTAAATCTTAATCAAAACCAAAATTTTGTTTTTTATTTCATGACAAATTGATCTATATTAAATTTGTTTAATTAATTTGAATTGTGTGAATATTTTTTTATTTCAAACCTTAATTTGAATTAAAATATTCTTATCTTTGTAAAAAATTTCGTAATAATTTACTAAGTTGAAAAAAAAATATGATTTGATTATCTTTCTAACTTAGGGTCTTTTTAAATATAAAAAAATATTTAAAAATATTTATACTTTATAGCAAAAAATTTCAAAAGTGTTTGTGCTTTTGAAACTTTTTGCTATAAAATGTAAATATTTTTTAATTTTTTCTATTTATAAGAATTTTCTTTTAATTTAAACATAATTTTTGTATGCAAACAGAAGTTCAAAAAACTTAATCTCTTTTGTTTTGCAACGATATTCTACTCGATATTAGACTTTATTTCATTTTTTAATCAATTAGCGCGTATTTGCAACAATTTTTTTAAGTACAAAAAAATAGTAAAAAATATTATAAACACCTAAACGCATTAGTATGCATTTACAAAAATAAAAATGTGGAAAAAAAAATACCTACAAAAGCATAAAATAGACAACACTAACTTATCTATCATTTTACTTCATTAAACTACAAATGTAATGTTTTCTTTTCCACCATCTTTAATATATGAGGATAAATAGGTTGAATTTGCATGTATATATATAAAAAGAAAACTGCAAATGCAAATAAAAAAAATCACTTTAAATCACCCAAGATGACATATGTAAAAAAAGAAAACAAACAAATAAACAAAGAGAGACGTGTTATCTTCCGTTAGACCGATAAAAGATGCATGGAGCGTAAAAATTGAACTTCTTAAAAAAAATTGAAAAATATGTTAATATTAACAAAATAAAAATGAAACATGAATGCTACAACAAAATTTATACAACAAAAAAAAAAAGGAAAGCAAAGAGTTGGAAAAAGCCAACTAACAAAGCTTAAAAAAAGGAAATACCTAATACAAAATGATAGATGTAGCTATCTACAAATAAATTGGGAAATTTGTATGGATGACCCAATATTTGGGTCCAACATGCCAAATAACCTCTTTAAAAATGTATCAAATGACCCTCTACTGACGTCATCACCATACCAGATTACAAGAATTGCCTCCTTACAAGATGGTCTCGCTCTCACTTCATTCACTCTCGCTCTTTCTCGCTCTCGCTCTCACTCTTCCTTCGTGATGTGATTACTTGTCAATGTACGAATGATTTGACAATTTTCACGAAAGAATTTGTTTGAAACCTCAAATCGTTAGTACCTAAACATACAATGGTGAATTCTTTAAAATCTAAACTTCATTTCAACTATGCTTTTGTTGAATAGGTTTCACTTCAACGGTGTTTTATTGAATACAGTTTTCCAAAGTGGGGTTTTTGAGACCAAACTAATTTTT